>NW_023602073.1:9642218-9816166 GCF_014898055.3 Talpa occidentalis | reverse complement strand
AATTGTTATAATTCTTGCCAATGTAATGGGCTGAAATCTCTTGTCTTGCTTTGCGTTTTCCCAGCCACTTGTGATGCTGTGCCTTGGTCTGCCTTATTGTCCTGCTTGTGGTTGGTTGCTCCTTTGTGAGTGTCCAATACACATCCTTTGCCTACTTTCTATTGGATTGTTTACCTCCTTCTTATTGGCTGATGAGAATTACATAAATCCAATTTTTAAAAATAACAGCTTTATGGGATATAATGCACATAAGCATAAAATGTATCCTTTTAAAGTGTACACTTCAGTGAATTTTAGTATACCCATAGAGTTATGCAACAGTCACCACCATCTAATTTTAGAACATTTTCATTATACCAAAAAGAAATCCTGTACCCGTTAGCAACCATTCCTCATTTCTCTCATCCTCACCTCCCAGCCCCAGGAGACTCCAGTGTACTTTTCCGCCTCTCTGAATTTGCTTATTTTGGATACTTCATGTAACCGGAAGCATATAATAAAATCCACTTTAAAATAAGATGGGGGTATAAATAAATACTTTAATGAGTTACAAGGTAATCTTGCATGTTTAAATTATATAAGTGGTCCTCCATGCTCAGAGGGGTTTTACTTGCATCTATAACTTTATTTTTTCTCTAATATCAGTTGTGATGAATAAATATATGTATATATGTATGTATGTACATATGTATGTATGTATGTACGTGTGTATGTATATAAAAATTCTGCCTTCCTCATCTCTGGCATCTTTCTCCTTCAAGATTTCCCAGAGATCAAAACCTCTCCTTTGAAAAGCTCTGGCCTGGAGCAAATTGTAGTCTAAACACAGCTCTTGTAAGAGTGGAGCTAAAATTCAGTTTTGTTTACATTTGGCTGAGCTAAAAGGGGTCATTTCAAGAAAGAGTCAAGGACTAAGAAAAGAAATGCCCTGGAATGAGTCTAAAAGATTGAATGTTTAAAAATTGGGGAACTCCAGCTATTATGAACTGTGTGATTGAAAAGGAATCAGGTGTTAGGATAATTGGCCCAGCCAAAATTCTTAAAAGAGGAAGGGCCACAAAGTATATATTTACATGCATAGATGATACATTCTTCAGGGCAGAAGTGAGAACACAGACTGTGAACTTCCTCTAGGAAACATACTCCTCAAGAATTGAAGATGGGGGTTAGGAAGAGAGAAGGTGGTCCATGTTGAACGAGAAAGGTATAATCAGGATTTTTCAGCCCATGAGGCAAAAAGGATTGGGTTAAATAGAAATGAAAGTTAAATCTAATCATTAGTCAAGTATAATGTTTACATATTTTGTTTTTTCTAGTCGTTCCAAAGCAAACAGCGGTAGTGGTTATTGATTTTCCTTGTACATTCCGATAGGCAAAATGGTGCCTTTAATTTTATCAACTTAAAGTGCAATATTGTTTTTTTTTTCCCCATTGGAAGTGTTCTTATTTTTCTATTGGGTTTTAGAAATCCAAGTTATTCTAACATGTGTTTGGATGTTAATATGATGTTATTTCCCTCCCCTGAAATGTAAATTCTTTTAGAGGTTTTGCAACACATCCAGATTTCACACATGCCCACGAGGGCTTAACAAATGTTCTTTGCTGCCAGACAGGGAATGACAGTGGAACTGTGGATATTCTTATAGAGCCTGGACTCTTCCCCCAGGAAATATATGTCTATGAAGGTCTTTGGACATAGACTAGATAGAAGCATACATAGGGTTATAAAATAAGTGCAGTTTGTTTTCTTGACTTGAAACTTCCATTTATTCTTCGCTACTTAGCCTCTTCTATTTATCCTGCTTTTAAAGGGAACATTGCCAAATTCTCTAGTGGAAATTGATGAAACATCGACTAGAACACTTTGCTACTTCCACTCACTGGGGGAACCCAATCTAAGCCTGAGAATATTTTTGAAAGCACTGTAGTTTATATCTTTCAGCCACATACATAAACTAAAGATGCAGGCAAGGTGTTTCCAAGTTAAGGGTCTTCTCGTCTGTGTTTATGTCTCATTTGAGATGGTCCGTGCAGACACTTACACATGGTTTGCTCTCATGCTTAAAGCAGATTGTTTGGCTAACAGAAATCAAAATACCATCCACCTCTTATTTTTCTTTATCAATATGCTTATTAATATATTTTTCAGAGATGACTTGTAGAGTACAGCTTCGCATATAGACTAACACACTTCAAAGTATTTAAATTATCAAGGTTCAGTCAATAGTACTGAAGGCTTGCACCCCAGGCACTTACCAAAGAAGTCAGCACTTAATTGGCTGCCAGAAGCACAGCGGAAGCAATTAATATCTAGAGAGGTGGTTTAAAGGACATCTTAATTATTCATTTCTCTAAATCTTTCCACTTCTGTTTCTGGATTATCACATGACCTAAAGGCCACCATCCTTTTCTGTAGAGTGGTTCTCAAACTTTATTGTATCAGATTTGTGGGACCTGTTCCCCTAGTTTTTGTTTAGTTGACCTGGGTGATAGCAGTTATCACGTTTGAGAAACTAAATGTGCATATATCAAATTGTTCCACACTCCATTCTGATGGATGAAACTGGGGGTGAATACAATGTAATTTCATCTGAAGAAATTTTTGCCTCTCTATAAAACTTGCTTTTCATGATGTTATTCGATATTTCTTAAGGGTATTTACTTAAGAAATTATGTGGCAAATTTATCTGAGAATTTAGTGAAAGAAAATGTTTTCTTCTCCTGAAAACATGAATTTCCCTCCAATGAACATGCAAAGGAATAAAAATTATCTCCTTTTGCTCCGGAATGTATGTAAGAGACTCAACCCCATTTGACATTGTCAGTTGAATTTTTTTTCCTTTCCTTCTTCCTTGACATAACTTCTGATTTAGGTGTTTGCTATTTCTGGGGGCAATGGATTTTTATTATTATAAATGCTTTCTGAGAAGCAGGGAGAAGAAATCTTAAAAATGAAAGTGAAATATTTAATGTGATGGCAGTTTCATAATGTTAGCAGCAGTTTCTGTTTCTGACAGTCACCTGCGAGCTGGGGTCCACTGTGGACCGGAGCTGCCCATGTTCCTCATGCTGGATTTTGGATTCACGTTCCCTATGGCTGCATTATCTTCACTGAGCAGGCCCCTTCGTGGACTTTCTACTTCCTGAAAGCCCTTCACAGATTTTTCTCAGCAGTGTTGCTGCTGAATCTGTTGTCCTCAACAATGTGAACATTTTGTATTTATTTAAGATAAAAAAATGCATTTATTTCCCCAAAATCCTCTTTGCCCCAAGCAGAAACAACTTTAAAATCCTTTAAAGAGAAATGGTGAACTGTTGTGTATCCATACAATACGTACACAATGAGCAGCATTACGCTGTGTGAAGACAGCCAGTTTCAAAAATTGCATGCTAAATGACTCTATTTGAAAGCTGTGTGGAGGATCCTCAAAATGCTAAAAATGGATCTACCATGGGATCCAGCAATTCCACTTCCGGAATCTACCCAAAGGACACAAAAACACTAATTCGAAGGGAAACCTGCCCTCCTCTGTTTATTGCTGCACTGTTTACACTAGCTAAGACATGGAAACAACCTAAATGCCCCAGAACAGATGGGTGAATCAACAGATGGGTGGTACATACACACAATGGAGCAACTACTCAAAGATCAAAAAAGATAAACGCAGGCCATTTGTGGCAACATGGATGGAGCTGGAAGGGATCATGCTCAGTGAAATAAGTCAGAAGGAAAAAAGAAAATATCAGATGGTGTCACTTATAGGTGGAATATAGGGAAACTGTAACAAACGATCAGGAAAAAGACAAAATTTGCAGGCTCACTGTAGATCTGAGGCATCCAGCAGGGGAGAGGGAGTATGAGGGGTCAGAACAGGGGAGGCAAGAGTTCAAGAGGCTGTGGTGATGGATCATGGGTGCTGTGGTGGGTGAGAGATTTATGGGAACTACACCTGAGGGAAGAAATCAAATACTGTACAAAAATGAACAATGATGTAAGAAAATACAAAAGTAAGTTATTCAAAATAAATAAATGACTCCATTTATTCGAGATACTGGAAAAGGCAAAACTACAGCCACAGAGAACAGGTTGCCAGAGGTTTGGGTGGGGATAGGGTTTTCACAAAAGCAGGCAGGCATGAGGGAATCTTTAAGGGTAGAATGTTCTATAACTTACTTTTACATGGATCTATGCCTATGTTAAGATTCATAGAATTACATACTAAAATGATTCTATGGTTTGAAATTATCCCCCAAACCAACCTCTGACTAGGTGAAAATATTTGCAAAAGATATATCTGCAAACACAGAACATGTATTTGTTAAAGGACAGAATCATAAATAATTCTCAAAACTCAGTAAGAAGAAAATATAAAAAAAGTGGCCAAGTTTTGAATAGACATTTCACCAAGGATCCTGGGCAGCTGGCAAGTAAACACATGAAAAGTCATTATAGAGATTCAAATGAACACTAAAATGAAATATGCCTGTTAGAATTGGTTAAAGATTAAAAAAAAAAAACCCTAATAATACCAAGTACTGGTGAGGACCTGGAACATATGTTGCTGATGGGAATGCAAAATGATTAAGCAGCTTTGGAAAACAATTTGGTGTTTCTTTCAGAAGTTAGGCACATGCTCCAACAATTACACTTCTGTGGATTTATCCAAGAGAAATAAAAACATATGTTCACACAGAAACCTGTGCATCAATGATTGCAACAACTTTTTTTTATAACTGCTCCAAACTGGAAACAACCCAAATATTCTTCAGCTGGTAAATGAGCAAACAAACTGAGGTCCATCTACACAACAGGGTACTATTCAGTGAAAGGAACAAGCAATTGATTTATACAGCAAAATGGATGAATCTTGAATACATTATGCTAAGTGAAAGAAGCCAAAAGGTCAGATACTGAATGATTCCATTTATACGATGTCCAGATAAGGAAAAACTATAGCAACAGCAAAAAGACCAATGACTGGGACACATCAAGGCAATGTTTTAGAGTCTTCTTGCTATACTGTGACAGTGGTCATATAATCATATGCATTTGTCAAAATTCAGAGGACTGGACACTATGTCTAAATTACTGTGTGTAAATTACAGCTCAGAAAACCAGACTGAAGGAAAATCGATACGATTCTCAGACTGGAAGACTTTGACACTCTGTGAGATTAGTCTTTCTTTTCTTCTGTTTCAATGTTCTTTTCTTTCCTAATCAATTCAAGACATGATGAGTGTTTACTTGTGTTATCCACCATGTGTGAAGCATTTCTGGGATTGCAATAAAAGTTTAAAAATAGGTCTCTCACCTCAAGGTCATGATTATGAACACAGGCATTGCAATTTACTTTATCTGGTAATAAGTGGTCATTATAGGTCATTAGAGAAATGAAGGGAGCATCTTAGAAAAGCCCATCAGAAATTTTTTTTAAAAAAAGATTTATTTATTTATGCATACAAGAACTGGGGTGTAAACCAGAGGTGTGGGTGGTGAGAGGATTCACCAGAGACAGAGTGGGGAACAGAATAGGCAGATCTACTGAAATACACTGCTGAGGGGAGCAACAGGCAAGGCAGGAGAGGTCTGCTGCGCCATGTGGGTTGCTCCCTGGTGGGCGGGGGATCGCACTTGGGCTGTAGTGGCTGGCAGTAGCTTGATAGCGCTATTTTTAACTACTGCACCACCAGGGAGGCCCCCATCACAAAGTTTTATGTTGCATAGATTATAACTGGGAGGAACTGAAGAGGGATATTAGTTAAGAAAAAATTGAATTAGCTTTGAAATGAAGTGGGTAAGAAGGAAGACATCTGGATGGTTGTTTTGGCTACCGATGATATAGATTAAGCACATACTCAGAGACAAAGCAGGTGCACCCAAAGACAAGGGAGGCTCAGTCTTCCTAAGGTTTCACAGTCTTCTGAAATTATAAAGTGCACTATGCATTATTGAACCTGGAGGCCAGGTCTTTATCTGAGTGTGTTAGGACAGCTGAGAATGAAAGAAAGGGATAAAGCTGAAGGCACCAAAAAGAAAAATATTAATAGAACACAATGAATGTGGTGGCGAAGGAAAAATAAAATGACTAAAGTTTTGATTTTGTAAGAATTTAATATTAACAAAGAAGGGAAGTAGGAGAGAAAGGTTGAAAGCAGGGAAGAGGTCATCTTTGTTTTGTAGTTTTTGTTGTATGACATCAGAGTGGGTGACCCTGTTTGAAGTGTTCATGTCACAGCGGTTGCCCTGGGCTACTTTGCTTTTGCTTGTTGCATTGGGCAGCACCACACTGATAAAGGAACGGGAGTCGTGGAGCAGGTTACATGATGCAGGATGCTGCTGCAGAGCAAGATCCTGGCCTTTTTATTGATATACAGCATTGATTGTAAGGGGGAGGAGCAAAAGCAAAGGGGAAGGAGATTAAGGACAGGGGAAGGAGTAGAAGATCAGGGATTGTGAGTCTGCCCTCCAGGCACTTCTTATCTGCTTGATGACTCGTGTTGTTGAGATCATGCCCTAATCCCCCAGCCATGGTTTTAATCTTATCAACAAGGCATTCCACTGATCAGCTTCTGGGGTCCTTTGTTATATATTGGTCCTCACCACCCCCCCTCCCGGGCATTCCCCCTCATACCTCGTGATGCATAGCCTTCCCAGCTGTGGTCCAGCTTCATGCTCTTGTTTGATTTGAAAAGCAACTTGCAGGTTGGGCACCTAACTGACCGGGCCATCTTGACCTTGCTTAGAACTATAGGTGACAAAATGGTGGCTGAACAGTCCACTTAGGAGTAGCAGACCCACATTTGCTGGCACAAACCAGGCATATTACTGCTGCAGGGCCTGTGAACTGGCCTTTACTTTTTTCTGAAATGCCCCTTAATTACAGTCTCTCTCCACCACCAATTATTGACTCAAGCCGCACGTTCTCATAAGACCGACTGGGTAGCCCACACGGTTGAAGACTTTCAAGTCCTTAATTTCTTTTTCATAGCACTCCCTGCCTTTTTCCCTCCTAGCCTATTTTGCTTTCTTAGAATACCTGTTTTTATAGTCCACCTTCCCTTATTGGAATCAAGCCCACAGCAGCAGGGATCAACCAAGGTTTTGTCCCTAGATGCACCTAAACACCTAGGCTATCACTGGCGCCTTGTAGGTACTCAATAAATATCTGTGAATAAATGAATGATAAAATTAGCAGGTATTGAGCATATTCTTGGACTAAGCACTTTCCTTTATGCTTTGCATTATTTATTTCATGGAACCTCACAATCACTCTAAGAGGCAGGTGCCATATTTATCTCCATTTTATAGATGAGGAAAGAGAGGGTCAGATAGATTGTAAGAGGTTACAGATAACAAATAAAAAGGAGAGGGGGAGGTTCAACACAGAAATGCCTCACCAGAACCGGCTCTGACCCACTAGCACGTCTAAATCTCTTGACTGGTCGGCACCTACAAGTCCAGCAGTTTCTTAGTTGATAGATTAAATCTACAGCTGAATTTGCCGTTCAAAGTCTTTGAAGGAACGAGTTATCCAACGGAAACTGGGTACCAAAGATGGAGAGGCAAACGTGGCTGAGATTGCTGCTATGCACACTTCTGAAAAATAAAAAACTGGAGATTGAACTTAAGTTTTCCCCTCTTCCATAGTTATAAGGGATACAAGGTTTAAATTTACATCTTTATTCATAGGTCGATATAGGTTGAATCCCTTTGAGCCTTCAAATTTTGGAAAAGTCTACCTAAAATAAAATCCACTTAGTGTTGACATCAGAATTATTTCAAGGGAGTAATCCATTTGGTTTCTCTTTTACCATACAGATGGGAACATTTGCTATTTATATAGTGTCTCTAACAATTCGTTATAGAAAGGGGATTGACAATCCAAAAATGATAATGGAGAAAAAAATTTCATTTGGATCGTTGTTGGATTAATTCTAGCAGAAGCCTCTGATAATAAAATTATGTGAACCACTTTAACCAGGGATTTGCTCTTCCGGTGCATGTTTAGGACAGTGTGACCTTTCACTCCCTTTTGATGAGCACCCTCTGGTGGTAAATTGTTAATATACATGTCTCCATCTTGCTCCAAGGTTCTTTGTGGACAGCAAGTGTTTTGTCTTGAGGATCTGATATTCCTGAAGAGACGTGTTCCGTGTGTCTACACTTCCTTAGTCTCTTGTGTTTTTCAAGCATCAGGGTAAATATGTTGTTTTATTTCTAGACTTTATTTTAGGCTGTGTATTTTTAGGCCAACTGGTGTTGCTGTGACCAATTTGAGTTATAATTTTCTTTTTATTTTGTGGAGGAAAATTGGGGAATGAGAAAGACACTTTAAATAGAATTAAAAAAGCTTTAAATTTTAAATTCGAAATTCACTCTTTACCCAAACAAATGTGCATTTTCATGTTAAAATCATAATGTACGTTAAGGCTGAGAAGTAGTAGAATGTTTTAGAATTGTAAATTCATCTAATTTCAAAGCTGTCTTAAGGGAGGGATAAAATGGCAAGGAAGATGATGACTGAGTAAGCAATTAGAGCTTTTTCCTCCTGCACATGGATGCTTGATCACATGTTTGCTGGAAAATTATACTAGATAATATATATAGACCCCTAATTTCTAATCCCCATTTTACTCTCCTATATAATGCCTGCCATTTAATTAAAAAAAATTCTTCAAACAATTTTTATTGAAGTAACATTGCATTATAACCTTACATAAATTACAGGTGTGCATCATTATAAATTAACATGATTCTATCCTTCATCATACAATTGACCCCTTTTACTCAATTTACCCACCTTCTCCCCTTCTTTTTTGGTAACCACTGATTTGATTTTTATATCCAAAAGTTTGTTTATATTTTATTTAGTTCATTTGATTTCTTTACATACTACATATGAGTAAAATCTACATTTTTCTTTCTCCATCTGACTTATTATTTCACTAAGAATAATACCCTTTAGGCCTATCCATATTGCAGCAAATGGCAGAATTTCATCAGTTTTTATAGCTGAGTAGTGTTCCAGTGTGTGTGTGTGTGTGTGTGTGTGTGTGTGTGTGTGTGTGTGTACACCTTCTTTATCCATTCATCTGTTGATAGACACTTAGGTTATTTACAGTTCTAGGCTATTGTACATTATGCCACAATGAACTTGGGAATGCATATATATGTATATATATTCAAAATAGTGTTGTATTTTTTTGGTAAACCCTTAGATGTGGGATAACTGAATCTTATGAATTCTATTTTTATTTTTTTTGAGGAATCTCCTTACTGCTTTCTATCATGGCTAATGATTACCATTTTAATTTCACTAAATCAAGGGATTATATCTTACGTTATTCAAAAGGCCTTAGGTCTTCGGTGTCAGAGCTAAATTTGAATCCAAACTCTGACACTTACCAATATGACTTTGGGCATATATCTTAATCTCCTTTGTTACAAGGGACTCCAGTCCTACTTTGTGAGTTCATGTCATTCAAAGGGGATTCCCCCCTTGAGTATTAAGGCCTCATTCAGCAACTTTCCCTTGGAAGACATTTCCCCACTGACTGCTGATTTATTTGGGATGTCAAGAAACATACAGCTGAAATACTGAACAGATAGGGTATCATTAATTGGAAATTATTTGAAGTATACACCAAATTTTCCTTAATTTACTTCCTATTTTCTTTCTGTTTGAAAGCTGTCTCAATAAGAGTATAAATTTGGAATTGGTTTGTCTTTCCGATGCACTTAAGCTTTTAAAAATACCATTATTTGGTAACTGCTAATAACATTGTTTGCCTTAGAACCAGTTTAGTTTGGTACTGCCACAGGCATGTTAGTCCTTTTGGCTAATATTTGCCTGGTGCAGGTCTGTAATACCGTATCTACAATTCTGGAAACAAAATAATTTGTTTGGCAGGAAAACCTGATCTATGCTAATATGAGGTTATTTGACTTAGTGCGAATATTTATATATTTCTTTTAGAAATAATACTGTGTTTGACTATGAGATGCTGCCTCAAGCCCCACTGGGGGGTGTTAGGTAATATATAATATCTGCCCTGTATTAATTTCATAAATTAAAATTAAAAGGAATTTGGAAACACATTTGGCTTTAGAGTTTGGGTTAAAGACGTGTGTATAGTTATATGTACATATAAATATGCACATATATTTACATATATACAATTTTTGTTCTTATGTTTTAAATGTGCATCTTTAATTAGTATTTAATTGGAGTTGTCTTAATCTAATACAACAATATGTCTTTTAAGTGGAAGGTTTAGTCTCTTTCCATCTGTTTCTGATGAGTTTCGATTTCTTCTGCTCTTTCTTTTTCTTTTTTTTTTTTTCTTTCTAATTGCCCCAAATTTATACTTTCCTCCTTTCTAGTATTCAGTTGGCTTAATTGGTCTTTCTCTTTTTTCCAAGTTTTGCTCAATTATACCCTTTTTATTCTCTTACTGGTTATTTCTGAATTTTTTTAAGGATTTATTTTATTAATGCATACAAGAACTGAGGTGTAGGCCAGAGGTATGGGGGTGAGAAAGGCCAGAGGTTTGGGGGTGAGAGAATTCACCAGAGACAGAGTGGGGAGCAGAACAAATGATCTACTGAAATATACTGCTGAGGGGAGCAGCTGGTGAGATAGGAGAGGTCTGCTGCACCGTGAGGGGTTAGCTCTCTGGCTGGGGATCTAACTTGATAGCTTGATAATACTGAAACTTTAACCCCTGTGCCACCAGGAAGGCCCCTACTTTTGAAATACTTTAATGCACAATTAATTTACTCAGCAGTGTATTTCAGTAGATCCGCCTGTTCTGGTCCCCACTCTGTCTCTGGTGAATCCTCTCACCCCTCACACCTCTTCTATACCCCAGTTCTTCTAAAAATAAATAAAATCTTTTTAAAAAGGGGATCCCTGGTGACACAAGAGGTTAAGCGCAGTGCTTAACCTGAAGCTGTGCTCAGCCTCTGCAGGCCAGGGAGCTACCCACATGGCACAGCAGACCTCTCCTGTCTCGCCGCGCTCCCCTCAGCAGTGTATTTCAGTCAGTCTGCCTGTTCTGTTTCCACTCTGTCTCTCGTGAATCCTTTTACTCTCCACACCTCTTCTGTACCCTATTTCTTCTGCATGAAAAAATAAAATCTTTAAAAAAAAAAGGAAAATTACAAAGACCAAAGTAGAAAAATCACAAGGACTGCTTGTGCTCAAAATTCCATTCTGCTCACTCTCATCAGTTTACACACAATTACCCAGTTTTTGTTTTATCTTTTTACTTGTTTTAGTAGCCATAAAAATTAGACATTATTTTATTTTTTATTTTTTTTAAAGATTTATTTATTTATTTATACAAGCACTGGGTACAGTCAGAAGCGCTGAGGGTGAGAGAATTCACCAGAGCCAGAGCGGGAACAGAACAGGCAGACAGACCAAAATACACTGCTGAGGGGAGCAGCGGGCGGCAGGAGAGGTCTGTGCGCCATGTGGGACCCTCGCTGGCAGCCGGGGATCGAACCGGTGCTTCAGAGGCTGCGGGCAGCTTGCAGCCCAGCGCTCAACCGCTGCTCCACCAGGGGAGGCCCTAGAAATTATTTTTAAATGAAAATGTTCATTCAGGTTCATGCCCGATTTACTAATTTTTTCCCCCAATTATTTATAACATACAATTCCCTGAGATTTAGACTGATGATATCTATTGAGAAGTACATTTATGGACACATGGAAAATAAATTGAATTGGAAACTCTGGACAGTTACTTAATAATTTTTTTAAAAAATATAAGTTTATTGTTTTAATATAAATTAGAAGTTTTAAAATCCTCTCCCGTTAGTGCTTCGAATTGTCCTGTGGTCTTTTTTTTAAAAATTTATTTATGCATATAAGAGCTGGGTGTGTAGGCCAGAGGTGTGGGGGTGAGAGGGATTCACTAGAGACAGAGTGGGGAGCAGAACAGGCAAATCTACTGAAATCCAGTGCAGAGGGGAGCAGTGGGCGAGACAGGAGAGGTCTGCTGTGCCATGAGGGTCACCTCCCTGGCCGGGGATCAAACTCGTGCTGCAGAGGGTGTGGATAGCTTCATAGTGCTGAGACTTGACCCCTTGCGCCACACTGGGAAGCTCTGTCCTGGTCTTAAACCAATAACCCAAATAATCTAAAATCATCACAGATACTAATTATGCAAAATTTCTCCTGTGTCAGTACTGTCAATATTGTGGACACAAAAATTATAGTAGAAGATGACTATAACAAGAAGCGCCTATATTTTCATGAACAGCACATTATATTACAGTAACACGGTTCATAGTCCACCCTCAAGTGTGAGTCTCCCATCAGTTCACTTTGTGATGGGTCATTAAGAATATCTTCAAATCCAGCCATCTCGTCATGCCCCCTCAAAATATCCAGTGAAATGTGCAAGCCTGGAGGAAATGGAAGATGCCGAACCTGCTTCATTGCCTTGAATTCCATTTGTGATTTTAGTGGAGCAAATAGACCTTGGATGTTTCTCAGTGTGGAGAAATTCATCTTGTTGTGGAATTCATCTTGAGCTGGAATTCTTTTTTCCTGATAATTCAAGAAGATGACTGGGCAAAAGTGCATTTTTTTTTTCACACAAGAAAAAAGGAAGAGAATGAATTTCAAAAGATCCACTTGCTGAAAGTTTAGTAACTGGAACACTGTTCTGAGCTGAGATCCAACTTCTCCAGCATTTGTCTTCAACTCGTTCTGTGAACAGTCTCCAACATAATTTTTGAAGGCCTAATATTGGCCTAGTGTTCAAGCAGTGAGCAAAATAAAGTCCCGACCTCCAAGGACTTAACTTTCAGTTTATATTAGTTACTCCTTCCTACACCTCAGTTCTTCCTCCTGGCATCATTATTCTTTTCCTGTCTGTCTGCTAAGAGCTCATTTATTGGGGTATATTGAGTCTTAATTCTTTTCTGCTTTAACCAACAGTAGCTTTTTTTTTTAATAATAAATTTTATTTTTATATTCCCCCATACAATTGCAAACCCCCCATTCTCACCCCAATCCCTCCCCTCCCGCCCCCAACCCCCCAAAACTGTCTCTGGTTCATAGTTTTTTTGTTGATTTTGATTTTCACTTTCTTATAGTTATTCATTTTCCTGGTCCCTTATTTAAGTTTTCTAGATTCCTGCTATGAGTGAGACCATCCGGTACTTTTCTTTTTCTTTCTGGCTTATTTCGCTGAGCATGATCCCTTCCAGCGCCATCCATGTTGCTGCAAATGGCATGTGTTATCTTTTTTGAATGCTGAGTAATATTCCATGGTGTATATGGACCACATCTTCTTGATCCAGTCATCTATTTTTGGGCATTTGGCTAACAACAGTAGCTTTTTAAAGGTACAACTCACATTTCACACAACTCTCCCATTTCAAGTATATCATTAATACAGCTCTCCCTCACATGGGAGAATCGCATGGGAGAGTGGAATATGAACCGGTTTTATTGAAATGCAGTGTGCTATTCGTGAAAACAGAGGGCCTGCTACTTGTTTATAGTTGTTGTCTTACTATAATTTTGCCTGCAATATTGAAAGACACATGAGAATTTTGCCTAATTAGTATCTCTGATGATTTTAAAAATTTTGGGTCATTGGCTTAAGGCCTCATTAAATGGATTTTAGTATACTGACAGACATGTTTAGCTATCACCAAACTGCTCATCATCAAATTTAGGGCATTTTCATAATCTCACAAAAACCTATCTACCTGTTTGCAGTCACTCCCTAGTCAGTGGTTTGAATAGTGTCTCCTTAAAGTTCATTTCTTCCTGGAATCTCAGAATACAATCCTGTTTGGAAATAAATTTTTTTGACATGTATCAATAGTTGAGTTGAGGTCATGTGATTACTGTGACTCTAAATCCAGTCATTAGTAACTTTATAAGAAGAGGAGTCTATACACAGAGTTATGGCCAGAGAAGAAAGTCTTGTGAAGATGAAGACAGAGCTTAGGAAGATGCAGTTCTAAATAGGAAATACAAAGCCTGGTTGGGAACTACCGCAACTAGAAAGAGGAAAGGGGCCTCCCCGGTGGCGCAGCGGTTGAGCGCTGGGTTGCGAAGCTGCCCGCGGCCTCTGCGGCGCCAGTTCGATCCCCGGCTGCTCCCCGGCCAATGGAGGAGGGTCCCACATGGCGCGCAGACCTCTCCTGCCGCCCGCTGCTCCCCTCAGCAGTGTACTTCGGTCCCTCTGCCTGCTCTGCTCCCCGCTCTGGCTCTGGTGAATTCTCTCACCCTCCCGCGCTTCTGACTGTACCCAGTGCTTGTATAAACAAAACAAACAAACAAAACAAACTAAGTAAATAAATAAATAAAATAAAAAACAACAACCAAAAAAACCCAACAAAAAAAATTAAAAAAAAAAAAAAGAAAGAGGAAAGGAAGCGTTCTTTCCTGGAGCCTTCAGAGAAAGCAGGGCCCAGGTGATGCTTTAGATTTCTGAGGTCAGGTCTCCAGAACTGGGAGAGAATACATTTCTGTGGTTTGAAGCCACCCAAGTTGATGGTAATTTGCTGTGGCAGTCTTAGAGAAAATGAATACACTGCCCATGCTCCTATCCCCCCATCTCTGCAACCACTAATATATTTTCTGTTTCTCTGGTTTTGACTATTCTGGACATTTTTTTAAAGATTTATTTTATTTATTTATGCACATAACAGCTGGTGTATAAGTCAGAGGTGCTGGGGTTGAGAGGAGTGTGGAGCAGAACAGGCAGGTCCACTGAAATACACTGCTAAGAGGAGCAGTGGGCGAGACAGGAGAGGTCTGCTGTGCCATCTGGGTCAGCTCCCTGGTTGGGGATCGAACTCATGCCTCAGTGGCTGGTGATAGCTTGATAGTGCTGAGACTTTAACCCCTGTGCTACCAGGGGGGCCCCATTCTGGACATTTCTTAGAAATGATATCCAACAGGATATCACATTTTATATCTGGCTTTTTTATGTTAGCATGATTATTTCTTTTTTTTTTTTTTGGATTAAGTAACATAACTTATTTTTTTATTTTTTTATTATTTATAATGATTTTGTTGTTTAATTAATTTATTTTTAAAATAATAAATTTTATTTTTATATTTCCCATACAATTGCAACCCCCTCATTCTGACCCCAATCCCTCCCCTCCCGTCACCCACCCCCAAAAAGTGTCTCTGGTTCATAGTTTTTTGTTGATTTTGATTTTCACTTTCTTATAGTTATTCATTTTCCTGGTCCCTTATTTAAGTTTTCTAGATTCCTGCTATGAGTGAGACCATCCGGTATTTTCTTTTTCTTTCTGGCTTATTTCGCTGAGCATGATCCCTTCCAGCGCCATCCATGTTGCTGCAAATGGCATGTGTTTATCTTTTTTGATTGCTGAGTAATATTCCATGGTATATATGTACCACATCTTCTTGATCCAGTCATCTGTTTTTGGGCATTTGGGCTGTTTCCAAAGCTTAGCTATTGTAAATAGTGCTGCTATAAACATAGGGGTGCAGGTGCTCTTTGGAATTGATGTTTCTGTGTCCTTTGGGTAAATACCTAGGAGTGGAACTGCTGGATCCTATGGAAGCTCTATGTTTAGTAGGTCCAGAAATCTCCACACAGCTCTCCATAGTGGTTGGACCAGTTTGTACTCCCACCAACAGTGCAGAAGAGTTCCTTTTTCTCCACACCCTCGCCAACATTTGTTGTTGCTAGTTTTTTAATATGTGCCATTCTCACTGGTGTAAGATGGTATCTCATGGTAGTTTTGATTTGCATTTCCCTGATGACAAGTGATGTTGAACATTTTTTCCTATGCCTGTTGGCCATTTGCATTTCCTCTTCAGAGAAGTTTCTTTTTAGCTCTTCTGCCCATTTTTTGACTGGATTATTTTCTTTGTTGTTGTTGAGTCTCATCAGCTCTTTGCAGATTTTTGTGATCAGTCCTTTATCATTAGTGTTGGGTGCAAAAATGTTCTCCCAGTTGGTGGGGTTTCTCTTTGTTTTTGTTATTGTCTCTTTTGCTGTGCAGAAGCTCTTTAATTTGATGTAGTCCCAGCTGTTGATCTTTGCCTTCACTATCACTGCTTTGGGTGATGTGTCTGTAAAGATGTCTTTGATGTGCATATCACGTAGTGTTTCGCCTATATTTCCTTCTATGTATTTTATGGTTTCAGGTCTTATGTCTAGTTCTTTAATCCATTTTGAGTTGATTTTTGTGTATGGTGTGAGGTAGTGGTCAAGCTTCATTCTTTTGCATGTAGCGACCCAGTTTTCCCAACACCATTTATTGAACAAACTTTCTTTGCCCCAATGCATAGTCTTTGCTCCTTTGTCAAAGATTAGTTGACCATAAATCTGTGGGTTTATTTCTGGATTTTCTATTCAATTCCATTGGTCTGTATGTCTGTTCTTGTTCCAATACCATAGGATGATATTTTCAAGGGTCATTTATGTTGTAGCATATATCAATACCTGCTTCCACTTTATAGCTAAATAATATTCTGTTCCAAGGCTGTAACAATGTTTTGTTTATCCGTTCATTAGTTGACATTTAAGTTGTTTCTATCTTTCGGCTCTTAGAAGAATGCTGGTGTAAACATTTGTGTATATGTTTTTGTGTGGTCATATATGTTCATTTCTCCTGTGTAGATAGCTAGGAGTAGAAGTGCTGGGTCATATGGTAACATCTGTGTTTGATCACTTGAGGAAGGACCAGATTATTTTCAACGTGGTTGCTTTACCTTACATTCCCACTAGAATTTGTATGAGGGTTATAATTTCTGCATTTTCTTTCTTTTTTTTTTTTAAAGATTTATTTATTTATTTATACAAGCACTGGGTACAGTCAGAAGTACTGGAGGGTGAGAGAATTCACCAGAGCCAGAGAGGGGAGAAGAATAGGCAGGCCGACGAAATACACTGCGAGGGGAGCAGTGGGCACAGCAGGAGAGGTCTGTCACTCCATGTGGGACCCTCACTGGCTGCCAGGGATCGAACCAGTGCTGCAAAAGATGCGGGCAGCTTTGCAGCCCAGCGCTCAACCGCTGCGCCACCAGGGGAGGCCCAATTTCTGCATTTTCAATAACTCATGTCATTATCTGACTTTCTGATTCAAGCTAGCCTAGTGATTGAAAAGTAGTGTTTCATTGTGGCTTTGACTTGCATTTTCTTAATGCCTGTTGTTAAACATCTTTTTATGCGGTTCCTTGGACACATGTCTACTCAGATCCCTCGTCCAACTTTTAAATTGGCTTATTTGCCCTTTAGTTACTGAATTGTAGGTCTTCATATATTCCAGATCTATGTTCCTTATCAGATATGTGATTTGCAAATATTTTCTCCCATACTGTGTTCTTTTTTCAGTTTCTTCGTAGTGTCCTTTGAAACACATAAATTTTAAATTTTTATGAATGTCAATTTATCCTTTTTCCCCTTTGTTGTTCACACTTTTGGAGTTATATCTAAGAATCTACAGTCAAATCCAAGGTCATTAAGAATTACCCCTATGCTGTTGTCTAAGAATCTTAGAGTCTTTTATAGTTTTAAACACTGTATAGTTATTTTACCCTCTGATAATGCAATCTTGTAACTCTGACATCTAAAGCCTTGAGGAACTCCAAATCTTTTGTTTGTTGTACCATGGACTCTTGTTTGTGGGATTTTCTTTTTTTTTTTAAGGATTTATTTATTTATACATATAAGAACTGGAGTACAGGCCAGAGTTGGGGGGGTGGTGTTGAGAGGATTCACCAGAGACAGAGTGGGGAGCAGAACAGCCAGACTTACTGAAATACACTGCTGAGGGGAGCAGCGGGTGAGACAGGAGAGGTCTGCTGCACCATGTGGGTAGCTCCCTGGCTGGGGATCGAACCCATACTGCAGTGGCTGTGGATAGCTTCATAGGTTGCGTCTTAACCCCTTGTGCCACCAGGTAGGCCCTTTGTGGGATTTTCTTCATTAAGTGTTTCATATATTTGATTGTGAACTCATTTGTCAGAACATAATCTATGGGAATCTTTGGAAGCCTGAGATAAACATGTTTCTTCCCACAGCGTTGGTTTAGATTTGACCCTGGGTGCTACCGACAACCTGGGGCCACTTTAATTTAACCTCTTTATTTAGCATCTAGCAATTGCACAAATGTTTTAAACTCAAAACGCTCATCCACATATAGATAAACTTAGTGATATACATTCTCATGGGATATGCCTCCTCCATCCCTTTTCCTCAGTAGATTTCCTTCTTCGGTCAGTTTGCTTTGAGCAAAGAGTGTTTTTTTTTCCTAGCTTCTCTTTTCAGAGAGAGGAAGACCCTTTGAAAGATCTTATATTCAAAAACCTTACAAGCTACCTTTGAGAGACCGTGGTGGAGTATCATGTCCCCTACATGGCTTACAGTTCATCTTCAAAGCTTTACATTTCTGGAATTGGCATTTGTCCCCAGGGAGTCCCAGTTTCTTTATGCACATACTACTGTGGTCTCAGAAACCTCAACATTTTATTTTCTGGAATGAAGAAGTGGGTGCCATGCCATGGGGATTTTTTCCTCTCACTTTTCACAATTTTACATTGGATTTTGTATCATTTATCCAGTATCTGGGTGCTTGTCAGTGAGATGACTTTTTAGACTATCTAGACAGCTCTTTGCTGTAAATAGTTGTTTATAACTATTTATAAATAGTTATTTATAACTATTCTATAACTATATAAACATATAAGTTATCTATGTGTTTAGCTGTTGATGGATGTATAGGATATTTCCCATTTATTTTTCCTTTACACTGTTAGAAGCATTATTGATCTTGTCTCCCACTAACATTGGTAGAATTTTTCTAGGTTATGTGACTTAAGGATGAGATTGCCAGAGTACAGGGATGACATGTTCAGAGTTATGAGAAATTGCTGCTTGGGTTCCAGAACGCTCACAACAGGTTATCAGTACAAGTAATGAATTCCTCTCGTGGGACATTGTTGCTAGCATTAGTGCTATCGAACTAATTTTGTCCTATAGGATGGATAGGAAAAGGCATTTGCCTATTTTTTTTTTCACTTATTTGTCTCTAGCTACTAATAATTGACATCTTTTCATGTCTATCATTTGAAATTTCTTTTTGGGTATTGATAGTTTGTATCCTTTGCTTATTTTACATGCAGTTCTCTCTCTCTCTCTCACCTTAAGCCCATGCAATTGTCTTTTTCCCACTGATTTATTAGAGAGTTTTGCATATCCCTTTTCACTTACATTTCTAACTGAACACATTCACTTATATTTCACTTTGGTGTCTTGCCATTTGTTTAATATACCAGGAGATTAATCAGTCTTTTTCCTTTATGGTTTATGCTGTCAAGATTACTTTATGGCCTCCTTTTTAATCCTAAAATTAAAAATATATTCTCCCTACAACTTTCTTGGATACTTACTGATGTAAAGATATTAAAAATCAGAGATTTGTGATTTCAATCCTCCATCCCTTCCTCAAGTTCATACTAAATAAGGAGAGATCATTTTATTTTAGGAGTGTGGAGAGGTGGAAAGATGCTTCTTAAAGTCAGGTGAGAGGATTCACCAGAGACAGCGGGGAGCAGAACAGGCAGACTGACAAAATACACTGCTGAGGGGAGCAGCGGGCAAGACAGCAGAGGTCTGCGTGCCATGTGGGACCCTCGCTGGCTGGCTGGGATTGAACCGGTGCTGCAGAGACTGCAGACAGCTTCACAGCATGGCGCTCAACCACCTGCGCCACAGGGGAGGCCCTTTTTTTTTTTTTTTTTTTTAATGAACAAAGTAGTATTAGTATTAGTATTCCACTGTGAATATATACTACATCTTCCTTATCTACTTACCTGTCTTTGCACTCTTGGGTTGTTTTCATAACTTGGCTATTGTAAGTTGTGTTGCAATGAACATAGAAGTGAATACATCTCTTTGAATTAGTGATTTTGTATTCTTCAGGTAGGAGTGGAATTGCTGAATCATAGGGTAGACCTATTTTCAGTGTTTTCTAAAATCTCCACACTGCTTTCCATTGGGACGGGGCTACCAGCAGTGCAGGAGGGTACCTATTCTGGAACTTACACTTTAGCCAGATCTGGTCACACATCAGTCTATGGCTCCACTGTGTATTGTAAATGATCACCACAGTAATTAGTATGTTAATAGAATAATTCATATATTTTTTTTCTCCATTAGCCAATCCTTTTGGCCACACATTCACAAAAGAACCCAAATCTGACTGCTTCTTAAGATCTTCAAAACTACTTCCATGTTCTCCTGGATTTTGTGTGACTTCCACCTAATCTCCCTATTCCTGCCTTTGCAACCCCAGGCCAGTCTTTTCGCAAAACCACAGCCAGGTATTTCTGCTAAAATGCCAGTTAGCACCGCTCTCTCTGCTTGGAACTCTCCAGTGGCTTCCATCTCACATGGCGAATCAGCCCACCTTCTTCCATCCATGCCCGTGAGAGCTGGCTTGCTCCTTCCCTTCTTTCAAGCCCCTCACTGTGATCCCAGCTGCACAGATTCCCTAGTGTTTTCTACAACCTTCCAGGCATTCTCCTGCCTCCAGGTCTTTGTGTTTGTGGTTACTTTTGCCTGAACCTTCCTTCCCCATGACCCCTCAATCGCAAGGGCTGGCCACCTCACTACCATGTGTCACATTTTCATTTAGGACCTTCTTTGACCAAAAATAAAATAATCTATAACTATGAATAAATATAAAAAATAGTACACATAGGTCCTCCCCAGTGGTGCAGGTGTTTGAGCACAGTGCTGTGGGCCTGTCCGCAGCCTCTGCAGTGCTGGTTAGATCCCGGGCAGCCCGGGAGATACCCACATGGCGCAGCAGACCTCTCCTGTCTCACCCGCTGATCCCCTCAGCAGTGTGCTTTTGTTGATCTGCCTGTTCTGCTCCCTGCTCTGTCTCTGGTGAATCCTCTCACAATCCTGTGCCTCTGGCCTGTACCTGGTTCTTGTATAAATAAATAAATCTTTTAAAAAATAGTATAGTAAAATAGTATAGCCCCACTCTCCCCCAAAACTATGTTTAGGGAGGTAGAGTAGGTTACACCTTTGTATCTGCCCCAAGGGTTAAGGGTTCAGGCCTCTAGAGATGTACACTTTCACACCCTGCTCACCACCAGCACCCCAATGACCTTCCACCATATTCCATGGGTCCACATTCCTCTTCCTCCACTCCCACCTGCCACCCTCCCCTCTCGTTGGCTCAGTTTTACAGCCAGATGTTAAGAGTTTATTATTGGTTTGGTTTTGACTGACCTTTTGTTATGTTTCTTTCCTTTTTTATATTGATTTATATATACATTTTTTACATTATTGTTCATTTTTGTACAATGTTTGATTTCTCCTCTTAGGTGTAGTCCCTATAAAATTCCCATCACCAAGACACCCATTAACCATCTCCATAGTCTCTTGTGCTCTTTCCACCCCTGTTTTAACCCCTCTCTCCCCCTACCCTGCTGAATGTCTTCGATTTATAGTTTCCTGCTAGTTTTTTCTTTTCTTTGATCCCTTATTTGGTTCCCCTATAATCCTCCTGTAAGTGAAACCATCTGATATTTTTCTTTTTCCTTCTGACTTATTTCACTGAGCATGATCCCTTCTATCTCCATCCATGTTGTTGTGAATGGTATGAGTTATCTTTTTTGATCACTGAGTAATATTCCATTGTGTATATATACCACATCTTATGTAGCCTTGCTCTTTATCCTCCTTAACCATGGAGTTAATTTTTACCACATCGCTTGTCAACATCTGACCTGTTGTGTATATTTCTCCTTTGTGACCACTAGGATATAAGCTCCTTGAGGCTTAGGAACTTTGTCTAGAACAGTACCTAGTACAGGTAACCAATGCCTGTTTTGTTCAGAGTTGTTGTTTTTTTTTTTCTCCCATTCAGGAAAATTCCTTTATTTTGCATCACCGGTCATTCTCTTGGAATTCTATATTTTCAGCTCTGTGAGTGCTGTAGACTTGTGCTTTTCTCTTCTATTTATAAGATAAATAAAACAACTCCCCCCGCCCCAGCAATTATTCCTGGAATCTCTACCTCTTGCTTATTTTAGCTCTCTCTTTCTGAGTCTGAGCTCCTGTGACTCTTAGGCTTGAAATACTTTTGTGTGATGGATAATAGCTAGCTATCGACACTGTTCAGAGTTGTTTTATTCAACGTTGTTTTGGGATATTGATGAAGAAAAAAAAACCAATCTGGGCTACTTGAACAAAACATTAAAAATTTTTTAATTGAGTTAATATTGGTTTACATCATAGCTTCCATCACAGGGCTGTGCAATCCCCCCACTAGGCATTTTTGCCATAGTGCACCCACCACCAAAGATGGTGTCCTCTACTACCATGGCCCCTCATGCTGCCTGCCTGCCTGCCTTCTCTGTTCTGCTTTCTGCCTTTTTCCCTTCCCCCCGCCAGTTGCCTCCATTCAATAGTCAAGTTTCAGTGGTTAGCAAAACAACAATTTTAAAAGCTGTACTGCTATTATACAGCTTTTCATTTAAAAATTTCCAAGAACCTATTAATGAGGACTTACTGTACTTTCAAGTACTTCCTTTTTTGTGTGTATATTTAGAGACAGTGCTGTCTACTAGAATATAAATGGCGGGATCCAAGACCTGCTTATCTATTAATCAGCTGTACTGTAGGCAAAATATTTAGTCATACTGTGGCTCACATATGGTGGAGATTCAATTCTTAAAAAACAAAACTCCAAGGAGGAAGAAAGGAGCCAATTTTTAACCCCAGCTGTCACAATCAGAGACTATTAATCAGACAGGGACAGACTTGTAGGAAAAGTTGCCAGCATGCATTCTACCTTTCCATTATCCCTTGTCTCCTCAAAAACAAGGATTAAAGCTCTTCATTATAAAAAGGAGAAAGAACCCAAATTTGGGAGCACTTCCTGAGCTTCTGCATGTCCTTAGATTTGTATAGTGGCAACTAGAGTGAAGATGGCTAGCAAGATAGAGGGATAAATGCCAATACATGTGCCTGAGAAGCGGAACTTTGAGAAGCATTGGTATAATGTTAGCCTCTCCTCTGTAGCACATGGGCCAGATGCAGATGGCATGGTGTGGGAGGACACCAGGCCGCATGCCCTGTGGTCTCTGTGGTCTCTGTTCCGTTCCACTTAAGCTTTCTTCTCTATTAATAGAGACTGTGGACATTCTCTGCCCAACACAAAACTGTATGTCAGCAATTGTTGCAATCATATCCTTAAAGATTTGCCATCAGAGGTATGTTTTTTCAGCCTTCTTTCAGTTGGAAAGATCTTGCTCGGGCTGGATTGTTATAGCCACCTCTTGGACTATCACTGTTGTTGGGGGTGGCAGGGGGAACCCCCTGCTGACCTGGCCTGGATTATGTTACTTTTTTTTGGGCTGGAGTGAGCAGATTCTGTGCCAGGTGGTGGCTTAGCATGGACATGCCCATGGACACATTTTGGTGCGTTGGACAGCCTTCAGGGTGGGTCCAAGACAGTCACACTCTGTCGTTCCTGGTGTCCCACTGAGGAAGAGGGATGGGACAGTACTGTAAGAGCCCCGCCAGGAGGGTGTGTTGTGTAGTGGTTGGAAGACCAACTAGATTCAAATGCCTACTTCCCTAATTACGAGCCAAGTAACCTTTCTATGTATCAATCTCCTGGTTTATAAACTAAAAATAATAATGCTGACTCCATGGGGTCTTTAATAGGATTAAATGAGTTATTTTCTGTAAAGGCTTTTGGACAAACTTGGTATGTGAAGCTTAGTTATCACTATTAGCAACACGTATGTCTTGAGAATAAAGCCATAAATATGATCACCTACTCAATAAAGATCTCTGAGGCCTCTGGAGCTGCCCCCCACCCCAGAGTGAGCTGCTCAATTTATGATGCTAAGTAGTTTATTTCTCAAATTCAGGGTTCCTATAAGGCTCCAGAGATAAAGCCTCCCTTGAAAGCTCACAATGGTCAAAGCTGAATGATCTTAGTTTTCTTGACCCTGTCGTGTCCGGAATCCTGAGCAGCCCCCCTCCACGTGGTTTCTCCTGCCCTCAGTGACTTCACCTCAGTTCACTTGATCAGATGATCAGACATTTTCTCACAGCAATATCTTCTCATTCCTCATAGGGCATTTCTAAGACCTGGATTTACTTTTCTGTCAGCTTTTTATTTATTAAATTTTATTTATTTTTTTGTAGAAGAATTGTGGTGCAGGCCAGATGTGTGGGGTAGTGAGAGGATTCACCGGAGGCATAGTGGGGAGCAGAACAGGCAGATCTACTGAAATACACTGCTGAGAAGAGCAGTAGGCGAGGCAGGAGAGGTCTCTTGTGCCATGTGGGTTAGTTCCCTGGCTGGGGATAGAACTCAGGCTGTCAAGGTGATAGCACTGAGACTCAACCCCTAGGCCATCAGGAAGGCCCTTCCTCACCTTTTTAAATACTTTAGAAATACTGTTTTGATGTACCATCGGTTTCTAATACAAGTTTCAGGAGTACAATTTCATACCTCAGTTAAGTATATATACACACTGCACTCACCACCAACGTGCTAGCACCACTCACCACTATCCATCGGAACCCCTACTCTTTCGTCCTAACCCTTCCTCCTTCCCTCTGACAAACACTTTGTTGTGAGAGTCTAAGATTTATTTTTATCTTGTTTATGTTCCACATATGAATGAAATCACACAGTTATTTGCCTTTCAATTTCTGGCTTATTTCACTTAGCATAATTACCTTGAGGTCCAACCATGTTGTCAAAAATGGCAAAATTTCATCTGTTTTAAATGACTGAGTGATGTTCCATTGCTTATATATACCATCGCTTTATCTAGCCATCCGTCGATGAATTCTTAGGTATTTCCATATCTTGGCTACTATATATATATATATATTTTTTTTTTTTTCTCTTTGCTTCATTACCCAAATCACTATCTTGCCCCAACTCATTTCAGCAAATGCTGCTAGTGGTTCTATTATATGCCAATTATTGTGCTTGATATCACTCACTCTACTTCCTTTATCTGCTTTTAATTCTATGTTTCCTTGATAGAGGGAATGACACCTTTTGTATTCTTGAAATAAAATTATCCTAGTTGTTGAAAATACATTAACAGGTAAATCTTCATATATCTTCTATTCGCTCACCATCTCTTGTCTTTTTGAGACTAGTCTTTATACCAAATTTTTGTATCCCTGCGCCTTTGCATGTGCCACAACTTTTCTCCAGAATGCTTCTGCTCTCTCTTTCCTTCTTGCCTTCTTCATATGATACCTAGTCTTCAAGATTCAGCTTAAGCATGAATCTTGGAAGCATTTCCCAACACCATCTCCCCTAGTGGATCAATTGCCCTCCAAATATTAGTCTGTAGCCAAGTATAACTCCATAATACTATCTACCAGATGAACCTGCTGCTTTCCTTGAGTCTTTCCCTGCTGTTAAGCTATTAGCTGTCTGAGAACAAGGACTCTTTTTTTTACATTCAATGTCATTTTTCAATCTTATCGCCTAGTACCACCCAGCTAGATGTTCCATGAGTGTTTGTTGAGTGATGAATTAAGGTACAACTTTTTGTCTTATATTGATAGACTCTCTTCCAATCTTTCCTGCTATCATCAAAATATTGAAAGAAGTGCTTATTTCAGGGACTCCCTGGTGGCCTCATGGTTAAGTCTCAGCACTATTAGCCAGGGAGCTAACCCACATATGCCACAGCAGACCTCTCCTGTCTCACCAGCTGCTCCCCTCAGCAGTATATTTCAGCCTCTTCTGCTCCCCACTCTGTCTCTGGTGAATCCTCTGACACCCTGCCCCTCTGATCTACACCCCATTTCTTCTATGCCAAAAAAAAAAGAAAAAAGAAAAAGATTCTTTTCAAAAAAGAAGTGCTCTTTTCAGAAAGTATCATTATTTTCTATCTGGTGAATTATAGCACACCAATTTCAAAGGCAAAGGAAAAACTTTAAGTATTCTCTGAGGAAAATTGTTAAATAACGCTACTTGTTGGTTGCTAAGAACTGGTAGCCAAGACCATGGGTGAGGTAGCTAGGAGGGGGCAGCTCAAGTCACAAAGGCTCTTTGTCCAAGAAGCTGATTTATAAACAGCCATGATGGTTGAATAAATGGGAGCTGTGGCCAAACCAAGGAATAATCCTCAGAGTGGGAAGGTGACTGGCTTGCCTTGGTGGATACAGTCACGTCCCCCACTCAGATAAGAATTGTTCTGAGTAGAATCACCATAAATGCCAAATGTCAGAAGATAGAATTGTCTCCTGCTAGAAGATAATGAAGTTATGATTTAGTTAATTATGACTTTACTGCCATAAGAATTTAGAATGAACATGTCAGCATGCCTGGTCTATATTTTATTTTTCAATTTTTTAATATTTATTTTTGTATTTTAAAAAATTTATTTTTAGATTTATTATATATTTTTCTTTTTTTTTTTTTTAAAGATTTATTTATTTATTAATACAAACACTGGGTACAGTCAGAAGCGCGGGAGGGTGAGAGAATTCACCAGAGTCAGAGCAGAGAACAGAACAGGCAGACTGACGAAGTACACTGCTGAGGGGAGCAGCGGGCATGGCAGGAGAGGTCTGCGCGCCATGTGGGACTCTCACCCCGTGGCTGGGGATCGAACCGGTGCTGCAGAGGCTGCGGGCAGCTTTGCAACCCTACACTCAACCACTGCGCCACTGGGGAGGCCCCTAATATTTATTTTTATATTTATTTTATATTTATTTTTATTTTTCAATTGTATTTCTAGTACCACCTCTTCCGACCCCATTTTCACCACCTGGACAGGACAGTTGAGAGGACATAGTGGGGCCAGTGTGAGAAGGCCCCATAGTAGAGAGAATGGTTTCCAGAGGAGGGAGCTTTTGCCATGTCCCTTATGGATCCCAAACAGAAACATGCTTCTCCCTTCTAGCCATGTGTCTAGTTTCGAGCAGCTGTATTAAAACCTCAGCCACCAAGACTAAAATGCATCTCGCCGTCCTCAACAGTCTGCCTGAGCCCTAGGAGGCTGGTCCTGGGGACCAGTGCTTGTTGTAGGTGGTGAGGGATTAATCTTTGGTCCTAATTTGGGATTGTTGGGCTGGGATGGTGGATGAAGGCTGGAAAACAAGTGAGTGGGCACAAATGGTAGCATTGATTGAATGCCTTACACTTTTGAGGTTTAGTTCTGTATAAGCAATATTCATTGGGCACTCAAGGTGGGGAAGTATCAGGTGCTAGAGATAGGGTCGTCTGCAAGGTGCATGCTTTAAAAGAGGTATTAAATTCTATCATCTTACTGGGTTTTGGCCATGCAAATTAGATTGGTAAAACAATATGCTGAAGAGATAATGGATTCACACATTACCCCTAAGCAACCCTCATAGCATTTGTGCTCAAGTAAATACAAGGAGGTACAGACAGGTGTTATGATAAGGGCTTGTAGCATGCTACAACCCATGACAGAGGTGAGGGTATGGCACAACCTGCTAATCAGAGAAAACTCTCCAGTCCTTCTGTAGAGACTCATACTGCTTATGTGAAATGGAAATGTCAAGGATCTGCCCTACACAACAGAAAATCTATAACTCAGATGTCCCTTCTTTTCTTAGCTTCTCCAAGGAACTAATGTGCTGGGAGAGCAGACAGAGCCACGGTGGTGAAACCATTATGGCTGGCAGGGTTTGGGTGAGGAATGTCATTGGCATGCGCGTTTCTCTCATGACAACCATGACTGTGGTCCAGCAAAGGGCACCAGGAACAAATGCCAACTGGTGAGCAGGGTAATTAGCAGCCAAGAGAGTCTGCATAAAGCAGAGAAGGAACAGGGCACCTCAGCACAGGAAGTGCAGTGGGAACAAAACTTGGACCTGTGGAAGGATTTACTTAGAGCACACACGCTCCTACAAGGAGGAGAGAAACAAAAGGAGGAACTTCTGCAGACTTTGAATTGGGCTGTGGACTTTAGTCACTAGAAAGGAATTATCCTTATAGGGTTGGGTCTCCTCTGGAAAGTCAGTGAGTGAATTTCTATTCTCTTCAAGACACTGTTTTACGATAATACTTTTTGCATGAACCAAACCAGTAAGTTGATGGAATTTAATGTCTATTTTAAAACATGAATGCATAAAGCTCCAATAATATGGTGAGGAAGCTGAGAAAAATAAAATATATCCTACCCTGTTTTTATGAAGACTTTTAGAAACATCTGTCTGTGGTTATTGGAGTTTTATGATGCTGCTGGTTTCTAAGATTGCTGTTGGAACAGGAGGCCAGGCGAGACCCTGTGATGGCAAGTTTCCCTTGCAACTAAACCCTTTAAACAGCCTTAGAGACAGACTATAAAACTGGATTCTGTGCTGTGTCAGAATGCATTTAAGAAGACTTCGGTGTCCATTTGGTATTTTGTGATTTCTAGAGTACAAGGCAAGAGGGCAGAAGATAGTTCCTCTAGTAATAACCAGCAAACATTTGAGATCTACTGAGCCTTTTTTTAAGAACTAAAGATGTTTAAATATTTTGATAGTGCTCTAAAATAAACCACAGGGGCCTCCCTGGTGGCGCAGGCAGTTGAGCGCAGTGCTGTGAAGCTGTCAGCAGCCTCTGCAGTGCTGGTTCGATCCCCGCCAGCCTCGGAGCAACCCACATGGCGTGCAGACCTCGCCTGTCTCGCCCGCTGCTCCCCTCAGCAGTATATTTTGTCAGTTTGCCTGTTCTGTTCCCGCTCTGTCTCTGGTGAATCCTCTCACCCTCCCGTGCATCTGGACTGTACCCCGGCTCTTGTATAAATAAAATAAATCTTAAAAAGAAATAAGCATTTAAAAAAAAAAACAAATCACAATCCAGGAAAATTCATTAATTTGCTTAATGCCCAAACTTCCCAGTGTATACCCATAAAAATGCCTAGAATGTCTTGAAATTTAAATAAAATGAGCAGTTGTCACTGTAGTTACTTATTCAAGCCATAATCCAACCTGACACCTTCATTTTTCTTTACACTTAACATGATAGCCCCTCTTCCGGTATTGAGAATTATTGTCATTAGGTTAAAAATTGCTCTAGGATGTAGAGCGTAACAATTTCTTTGACAGATTGAAAAATTGATATGTATCATGGAAGCACTCCTTTACCACTGGCAAATTCAAATCATTCTGTCATAAAAGCAATAAATAACCAATCTTGGATTGAAACACCTGGCATATTTGCTCCACCTCAACGTTTTCAAGGCCCAGGCAAGAGTGAAATAGAGGCTCACATGTCTTAGTTCTAGAAGTCATGAACAAGCTACCAACTTGCTAAACAAAGTAAGTCCTATCCTCCTTTTGTCGATGAATATAATTTCATGATTAGAGGACAGGGTCAAATGGAGAATTCTTGGGCCATTTACCGGCCATCCTTCTTCTCTTGTCATCATTTACTCCATCTGCTAGGGCTCTTGGTGCACCCCAGCCTTGCATATGCAAGCACCATTAATTTCCACCACCTCCCCAATAACTGTCCCCGGCTACCTGCTAGGATACGAGTGGATATTTGAACTGTTCTGTGTGCCCATGGGCTAGACCCAAATTTGAGACTAGAAGGATCAGGGTCATTTGGGATGGAAATTCCAGGTCCTAGGTACCTGAAGTGTGATCTAAAAGAGAGGTCTTGAACTCCAGGTTGTTATGTCCCTTTGGCCACAAAGGGAGGGCATAGTGACAGAAGAATCAGAGTGAGCTCTCTAAATCATGGAACCCAGGGTGAGACCCTTATCTTGCACAAATCAAAGGGTGAGTACCAGGTAACTTCCCCATACTTGACAAAGGACTCTAGCCACCCTGCTCTTTTTTAAGTATTGTGTTCTCCCAGTGTATCCTGTCTTCTTCCATGGAATAATTTGCTTTTATGGGCGTCTGGACAAACACTGGGATATGTTATTATTCACAGGAAAATAGTCCAGGAAAAGGCAAAGTGGCATCCAGAAGGTTTGGTTGGCAGAGATGAGCTTGCAGCCAACCTCTTCTTTCTTAGGATCCTTCTTCAAACATGGTGAACTTTCTGTAACAAGCAAATGTGTTAGCTCTTTTTGTTGGCTGGACCCCCATCCCAGTGTTGCCTGTACATTCTCTTCTGCCATGTTTCCCTTTTCAAAGGACAGCAGCAGGGCTGGTTATATTCGATCTTCTCTCTCTGATAGTGATCTCACTCTTGCCCATGACTGACATCAAAGACTTCTTTGTGGGTCAAGGCCTGACCTGGATCTTTTGAAACCTGGTAAGTGCCTTTCACCCACAAAAAGTCAATTCATCTTCCTCTGCTTTCCTCGTGTGGAGTGACTCATCTGGGGGCGAAGTGTGGCCAGCCACACCTGAAAAATGTGTCTCTGGATCCAAAGTCTTACTTGTTCTCTACCTTGAATTTGATTTTACTATTTCCACCAATGGAATTAGAAAGACGAGAATAAAGCTATTTGTTGCTATTTCCTCCTTTCATGTTGGTAACTAAAAAATGAGAACTTTTTTTTTTGCTTCTGATGGGGAACATCTCCCTGGCACTTACACTGTGCTCCTTAACTCATTTCCTGCCAGGGTAATTTCCGGTTCAACCTGTTTTTTTTAAGTTATGAATCATATCAGTGACTCAAAGTCAATTTTGGGAGAGCAAAAAAAAAGCTAAGCTGACTGTTAGAAAGAATGAAACCTAGTAGGGAATATAAATTCTTATTCTTGGAACTTTTGGCAAACACCCACTAAAGTATTATTCATTCATTTACTCAGCAAAAATATGTTGAAGCAAAAATATCTCAATGGATGGTGTCAAATAGAAAGGTAATTAACTATTCTCCCAAAAATGTATAGTTTTTTTTTTTTTAAAGTTGAATTCTTATTTTTCTTGTGAGGGAAACAAAACTCAGAACTAGTAGTTATTATAAAATTTTCAGCTACGTTACTATTAAAGAGAAAGAAATTATGGGATTCTTTAGCCCAGACCTACTCAGATATGTATTTTTATGTTAAACATTTATTTTCTAAGTCACAGAACTGGCAGAGAACGCAGAGGTTTTACAGATGACTTTTCAGTGTGATTTATGAGAAAAGGGCGGCCAGAAAGGATGATTGGCTTTATCAGGGTTGCACTGGGGTCAGTCAGCTTGTGGCAAAATCAGGCCTGGACTCTGGACCTTCCATCTTTCCATGGAATGTTCCTCTCCAGGAACAATCACGGCAGTTGCTTTTTACTCGGTATGAGAGCAAGACACTTTCTCTTATGCCATATTTCTTAGTACCCACACACCTTTGCAAGATAGGTATTATTACCTTTACTTAGAGAAAGGGAAAGCAAGACTAAGAGAAAATGTCGCTAAAGCAAGGATTTCCTGACTAATGGGAAGGCTAGAACTGGAAAATGCAGAATCTGAGCCTCAAGTTCACATTTTTTAAAAAATTTCAGGACTGTTTTATACCATGTTGCAGGGAGTGTATTCTATTTTTTTTTCTTTTATTTTTAAACAATATTTGCTCCCCCCCAACCCCTTCAGATTGAGTCCCCATAGAGTTTCCTTCCCCAAGGCACCTGTGCACCATCACCACAGTCCCCTGTGCTCCTCACCACAGTCCCCTGTGCTCCTCCCTCCCTCCCTCTGATCCCTCTTCCTCCTCCTCTGCAGGGGAGTGTATGCTGAGGGTGTTCATCTTTTCTCAAACATCCAAGACCAAATGGGATGAGTGAAAATCTATTTTCAAATTGCAATATTTGTTCAATCATTCGTTCATTCATTCATTCTTCTCTAGGCAAAGCACTGAGTTAGGGCAATGAAGGGTATATGACTGGGTAGTACATAAATCGCCCCTTAAGGTATCCATTATCTAAAAGGGGGCTTAGGACTTATTCACACATAACTGCAGCTTAAAATAGAATTCAGTAACAAATTGAAATAAGTAAGAATGTTACAGGAATTCCTGTGCTGGAGGAAAATAAGGTAACTATATACAGATTTAAAGCATCAAGAATTCTAGAAAGGAAAATACCTTGAAGGAAAAATTATGAGTCATTTCACTGTTTGACCTCTAGGTGGTGAAAGAGAGCATATATGGAGATTTCTTTCCTTCATTGAGATTGGGTGTAATGCTTTATCAAAGAATAATTTGAATAAATGAACTTAAGAGGAAGATGAGCAAGTGTGAATTTTCCAAATGGGAATATTCCTTGGAAAGGAATAAAAAACTTCTGAACTTCTAGAAGGAGCCCATTCTCCTAGGATGTAAAAATGTAGATGTTAATATTTAGTTAATAACTGAAAATAACATTTAATTAATAACTAAATATTAATATTAATTAATATATAATGGTTAATGTTTAGTTAATAACTGAAAATAAAACTACGTAGTTATTTCATTTGCTGGGCTCTCACCCTGAGTTAGGAGAATTTGAATGAATTGGTAGGGAAGGAAAAACTACCTAGATTTTGATGAAAATGAATAAAAAGTTTGTTGATTATGAAGAGAAACAACTGGGCAATAGCAGTACTTGGTTATTTTGCAGGGCTTCTTCTAATCCTAAATGTATACTTTGTGAGGAAATAAAATATAAAATAGCATAACTTGTGAGTTCGCACAAGATCTTCCTGATGGTTTTGGCCATTTGAGACTTTTACAATTTCAAGTGAAGGAAGGTAGGAATTTCAAAGCATATTTAGATCTGTTTTTTGTTTACAACCTAATAGGGCAATGAATTCTAATTCTGAGTTTGAGATTCTTTGCAAAATCAGAAAAAAAATGGCACCATAAATGACAAGGATAACATACGCTAAGCCTGGTTAAATTAAAGTCCATATATCAACATGATGAAAAACTTTGCCTTTGAATGTTGTTTTTAGCTTTATTACTACCATGCTCACAGCCTAGTATTTAAAGTTAAAGCAAAAATAATAATAATAATAATAATAACTGTGCCTTCAAGATTTCTATTACATCCATGATCTTTTATTTCTTTAAAAACATCTGAAGTAAACATGGAGGGGGGCATGAAAACAATCTAGATGGTGATGACTAAGTGCCTGGTATTTTGTTCTTCCTCCTTTATTGTCCTTTGAAATCCCTCATTATGAAATACCTGCACACAGGCTGTGAAGACCATATCATTTTTATAAGTCATCTAATCGTTCTGCACACCCACTCTTAAATCTGTATTCTGATTTACCACTGGGGAAATTATACCACAAAAAAAGGTCAATATAGAGTGACTAGAGTTTCCTACCTGTGAGTGGGGTAGGGAATATGACTGATGTAGAAGGAATGTGGAACATGGAGGGGCAAGTAGTTCTCTGTTCTTTGGTGCTTCCTAAGCTTGTTGAAAGCTGGGCATTGGCGAGGCTAGTTCTGAGTGATTTGGTTACCAGAAGACCAAAGAAGACCTTCTTCCCCAAGGGTTTAGGAAAGATAAAAGCTGGGGGAACCCTCTCCAGTACCCTTTGTGAAATGTCACAATGACTTTGGATTTTCAGAGATACTGGGAAGAAAGGTCGAATGCTTGATATCACTCTGGGATACCTGATGATCTTGTCCTTCTAACTTGTCCTCCTTCTATCTCATAGTATGTTTTTGATGGGAGGGCAAGAGATTTAGCTGTAGAAGACCTTACTGAAAATGATGGTGATTAAGGGAAATCATGGTGGAAAAAAAAATCCAAATCTGCCATGATGCTCTCAGCCTACCACCAGTTTTCTGTGATTTGATATTTCTGTCCAATACAGTTTATTATAAACTAAGTGTAGGGTTCCTCAGAGCTGTCAGCTATAGTTCAGGCAAATTGGTGAGCCAGCTGAGGGGTTGTTCCTAACATCTGATGTGAGAGGCTGAATGCTTCTGATAAGACAGATTTTGTGCTCACTTTTTCTTCATTTGTGTTATCTCCTTTTATTCTCATGCCAGTCTTTAAGGTAGTAGTTTTTTCTTTATGTTGATTATCAAGGAACAGGCTCAGAAGTTTAAATGGCTCGCAGATGGTAGATTTGAACCCATATCAAACTACCTCCTCCTTCATAATCATCCACTGGAGTTGTTAATCCTACGGTGTGTCCTCTCTTTAGAGATGTGGGTGGAATATGAAGCTGGAGTCGAAGGGTGTGGTGGTAGCTTTGGGCTGTTATAAGATGACCTTCCTCCCATTCAAGTGTGATTCTTCTGGATCACCTCCCATATCTCCTCAGGGACAAGTCTATCAGGTAGTGCCTATACTCCCTCTCCCCCAGCCCCAATAAATGGGCTGACTCAGTGTGAATTTTTTTTTTACATGTAACAATATAGCACTGTAGTGTGTTTATTTGATTATTTTATACAGAGCACATGTTACAGACATAACAATGACATGAATCATAATTGGTTAGTATGCTTAAATATTATTATTTTAATTATATCTTTAAATCATTTTCTAGTATTTTATCTTACAGTATTTATGAAAAAGTCTTATGTTCTCTATTAAACATTGAGACTCTTAAGGGGTAGAGCTCTCAGTATGGAAAGAATTTAAATTGAAATAATGGAGGCATACTAGTAATGTAGAACAGAGTGGAAGAGAAGCTAATACTCTAACTGGGACCATGAAGGAAAAGACTCCTAAGAGGTATATTGACAATTTGCTGTGACAGAACACAATGAAAAAGAAAAAACTTTTAAGTGAAAAGTAGGCACATATATTGTTTCTAACTACTGAGACGTTTTGCTAAAGTGAGTTCCATAGAACATTCATCAGAGAGCTGCTTATGAAAGAAAAAAAGGATTTCGGTCAAGTAAGTTTTGGAAGGGGTGGATATTTTATCCCTTCAGTGGAGATTCACAATATTAAAAGCAGTATCTAATAGAATAGACATTTTAAAAACTTGATTTAATCTAGCGTGCCTCACACCTATTTTGCCATTAACTTTTATGTTTTAACTATTCAGGTCACCTATTGGAGAATGATGCTATTATTGCAGAACATTAGTGGATCTTGATCTCACATGGTAGATAAAGCTTTGAGCAGGGAGGTCTGGGCTGGAACATAGTCAGAAAGTGGCTTGCCCCCTCTAAATAATGCAGATGGAATTCTCTGGCCTTTGATGTGATGTGCACAGCAGAAAAAATACAATTCAAGCTAAATAAGGTTCCAGGCAGGTGAAAATGTGGGGATTGCTTTTGACAATGTCACTTGGAGGTGACAGTAAATCTAGAGAATCACCTGTCTGTAGGTTATAGAGAATACAGGAAGATCGTGTATTTTGACCCGGTGAGAAATGATCTAAGGAAATAGTCCCAAGGAATTTTTAAAGTCTATGTTCAAATGGAATTATAGTAGGAGAATGAAAGCATGGAAAATTGCAGGTAACTCAGATGTTCAAGAGCAGGGGAAAGTTTAAGTGAATGGATGCGTTGTCTCCATGACCTGCTAGAGAGTCTTCAAGTGATAAACTTGAAGGCGAGGTGGTTATATGGGAAAATGTAGGGGGCCAAAATATTCTATTGTGCCCAAAGTATTATTGAGTCACATAGGCTTGCCCCACAATCTGGTGGTTATTAAAACTGAAAGCTCCCTTCTCCAAGTTTTATTCCTATATTTCATTCTCCTAATGAGAGGAAGCCTACTGACACACCATTTGTTTGTGTGTTCTTTGACATCTTTTTTTTGAATCTACAAACACATTTATTTCTCTTTATATATATATTGGCTCATCCTACTCACAATATTCTGTAACTCGCCTTTTTCCATATAATTATGTATCAAGAGATGTAGCACTTGCTTATACTACACATAATACTCTGTAATTTGCCTTTTCCAAGTAATTATATATCCTGCTACACATAATACTCTGTAACTTGATTTTTCCATGTAATTGAATATCACAGAGATCAGTATAGACCTGTTTCCTTCTTTTTTTTTTTTTAAAGATTTATTTATTTATGCATATAAGAGCTGGGACACAGGCCAGAGATGCGGGGAAGGGGGGTGAGAGGATCCACCAGAGACAGAGTGGGGAACAGAACAGGCAGATTGACTGAAATACACTGCTGAGGGGAGCAGCGGGTGAGACAGGAGAGGTCTGCCTCACCATGTGGGTTGCTCCCTGGCCGGCCGGGGATCAAACTTGTGTTGCAGAGGCTGCAGATTGCCTCATAGTGTGGTGCTTAACCCCTTGCGCCACCAGGGAGGCCCTAGACCTGTTTCATCTAATGGCTCCGTGTTCATCCCTGTGGGATTGTACAGTTTATTCAGTCATGGATATTAATGAACCATTTAGGTTATTTTCTTTCTTTTTTTTGGTATTTCAAATGCTGTAAAACCTCACATTGATCTGTTGCACCAATGATATGATGGTCAGGAAGGATGAATAAGAGGTGCTGAGTACGTTGGTACTCAGCACCGACGTACTCAGTACCGATGACATACTCAGTACCGACGTACTCAGTACCAACGTACTCAGCACCTCTTATTCATCCTTCCTGACCTTAGATAGAGACATGGCCTTAGAAAGAGACACAGGCTGCAGAGGATGGAAATAAACCCTACAAAGATCTAGGGACCTGCTATTCAGGAAGGGTTTTCAGGAGTCCAGTGGACAGCTGGGTCTGTCCTGGCATATCCCCTCCAAAGTAAATACAAATGGCTGCATCTTGCACCCCCTAATATTAGAAGTGCACTGCCTAGTTGGCCTCTCTGACTTCCCAATCCACACCTGAGAATTTGAGTCAACTCTCTCACGAGGCCTGACAGTTGCTGGCTTGGAGGAAATCTTTCTCAAATGGGCAAAAATCTTGTCATTTACCTTGTGTGGAAGACAAAATAACTAAATGAGACTACTTACCACTTCCCTGGTCATGGTCAATGGCTGGTGAGGTGCTTGGAAGAAAAAGGGCTGGAATATCAGAGACATGGAAGTCAGGGTTAGTTCCAGGTGTGTGGATAGATATATGAACATGGGGAGAAAAGGAAGACTCTGTGTCATGCTAACACCATCCAACAAAATCCACCATGGGGGAGGCATTAAACAACTCAGTGGGCAAAATGATTCAGGCCAGTGGGCAATGAACTCTTTCATGGTCTGTCAGAAAACCAGATGCATGAAAGATAGCAGATACCAAGGTCGTGTGTGCACCCAATATCGTGAGCTCCAACTCGCCAAGGTCAGTGGCATTCTGCTGCCTCTGAATGTCTGATTTTGATATTTTCAAAAATTGCTTTAGTTATTCTAGAACCTTTGCACTTTCATATCAAGTTTTAAAAACTGAGGTGTTTATAATTGACAAATAACATATCAGTTGAGTGTACTCTATCATAATTAACTGTATATATTATGAAGAGATCACCTCAGTAAATCTAGTTAACATCTATCACCATAATAATTACACATTTTTTACCTTGTGATAAGAACCTTCAAGTTCTAGTCTTTTGACAACTCTTATAGTATTATTGCCTATAGTCATCATGCTCCGTGTTCATTATATCCTACAGCTTGTTTATTTTATAATGGGAAGTTTGTATGGTTTGATTCTCTTCCTCCATTTCTGCTACCTCACCCCACTGCCTGCCTCTGACAGCCATCTGTTCTCTGTATCTATGAGTATTTATTCCTTTCTATAGTCCATATATGAATAAATACAATGTTTGTCTTTCAAAGTCGTAGCAGAATACTTTCAAGATACATCTGTGTCACAAATGGCAAAATTTCCTTCTTTTTTGCCTGAATAATATTTGTGTGTGTGTGTGTGTGTAACATTTTCTTTATCCATTAATTCACTGATGGACACCTATGTTTCTTCCATATTCTGACTATTGTAAATGATGCTGCAGTGAACATGGGGGAATACATATATCTTTTCTAGTTACTGTTTCTGTCTTCTTCAGATAAATACTCAGAAGTAGAATTGCTGGATCATATGGTAGTTCTTTTTAATTTTTATTTATTTTTTTTTTTTTTAAATTTATTTTTATTTATTTTTTATAGAGGCATGTTTTATTTATTTATTTGTTTGTTTGTTTGTTTATACATGCACTGGGTACAGTCAGAAGCGCGGGACGGTGAGAGAATTCACCAGAGCCAGAGCGGGGAGCAGAGCAGGCAGAGGGACTGAAGTACACTGCTGAGGGGAGCAGCGGGCGGCAGGAGAGGTCTGCGCGCCATGCGGGACCCTCCTCCGGTGGCCGGGGAGCAGCTGGGGATCGAACCGGCGCCGCAGAGGCTGCAGGCAGCTTCACAACCCAGCGCTCAACTGCTGCGCCACCAGGGAGGCCCTCTTTTTAATTTTTAAACCAAAGTCCATGCTGTCCCATTTATTTTTGTTGCCTTCCCTTCTGGTGTCAAATCCAAAGAATTATCAACAAGAGGGAGCTTATTGCCTGTGTTTTCTTAAAGGCGTTGTATGATTTTAAATCTTACATTCAAGTCTTTTGATCTATTTGAGTTGAGTTTTGTGTGTTGTGAAACATAGTGGTGCAAGTTTATTCTTTGTGTGGGGATTTCCTATTTCCCCAACACCATTGATTGACAACAACATGTTTTCTGCATTGTATAATCATGGATCCTTTGTCAGAAATTAATTAACCATGTATGTATGGGTTTATTTTGGAGATCTCTATTTTGACCTATTGAACTATGTGTCTTTTTATAACAGCACTGTGCTGTTTTGATTACTATAGTTTTGTAATATAATTTGATATCAGGGATTTTGATATCTCTGGTTTTCTTCTTCTTTCTCAATATGCTTTGTCTATTCAGAATTGTGATACAAATTTTAAGATTGTTTATACTTTTCCTATAAAAATGCCATTGGAATTATATTGTATCTATAGATTAATTTAGGTAGTATAGATATTTTAAAAGTAGTAATTCTTCCAATTCATGAGCATGAAATAGCTTTTCATTCATTTGGAAAGATAATTTTCCATTTCAGTTTCTTTCATCTATGTCTTAGTTTTCAGTGTGCAAATTTTCATCTCTTTCATTAAATTCTTAGATATTTTATTCTTTTAAAGGTAATTGTAAATGGGATTTCTTAAAATTTATCTTTCTGATTTTTCCTTACTAGTATGGAAATGCAGCAGAGTTTTGGGTAATGATTTTAAAATTTTACTAAATTTTACTAAATTAGCTTATCAGTTCTAATAGATTTTGGGTTGATTCTTTGGGTATTTTAAAAATATAATATCCTCTGCAAATAGAGACATTTTACTTTTCTCTTTCTAATTTGGATGTTTTTTGTTGCCTAACTGCTCTGCCTAGGACTTCTAATCCTATGTTGAATAGAAGTGGCAAGTGTGGGTACCCTTGTCTTGTTCCTGATCTTAGAGAAAAATCTTTGTGTTTTCACTCTTGAGTTTGTTATCAATAGGCTTGTCATAGATAGTATTTATTATGTTGAGATACATTCCCTCAATTCCCACCTTGTTGAGAATTTTTATTATAACTGGCTGTTAAATTTTGTTAAATGCTTTTTCTGTATCTATTGAGATGATCCCATGATTTGTTTCCTCATGAATGTAGTTTATCACATTGGTTGATTTGCACTTGTTGAATCATCCATGAAATACACCCACCTGTTCATGGTGCATGATTCTTTTAATGTGTTATTGTGTTTGGCTTGCTAAAGTTTTGTTGAGAATTTTTTGTTTGCATTTTAAAAAGTCAGACTTACTAGGAAAAGGAGAAAGAAAAAGAGAGGTACCTGCATAGTCACAGGTGGGCAGGAGAGCTGCTTTTATTGAAGATGTTCATCAAGGATATTGCCCTACAATTATTACTCTGTGTGTGTGTGTGTGTGTCTTTGTCTGGTCTTGGTATTAGGGTAATGCTGGCCTTTTAAAATGTATCTAAGTGTTCCCTCCTCTTCTATTTTGAGAAGGATTGGTATTAATTTTCCTTCAACCGTGAAGCCATCTGATCCTGGACTTTTTTTGTTGGGAGGTTTTTGATTACTGATCCAATCTCCTTACTAATAATCTAACTGCTCAAATTTTCTGTTTCTCCATGATTTGGTTTTGGTAGGTTGTATATTTATAGGAATTTATTTCTCCATTTCTTCTAAGTTGCCCAATTTATACACATGTAACTAAACAACTTAGATTGTTTCCATAACTTGGCTATTGTTAATAGTGCTGCAATGAATATAGGAGTGCATAGATCCCTTTGAATCAGTGTTTTTATATTCTTTGGGTAAATACTTAGCAGTAAAATTGCTGGATCATATGGTAGATCCATTTTTAATATTTTGAGAAACCTCCATACTGTTTCCCACAGGGGCTGGACCCACAGTCTACATTCCACTCAACAATGTAAGAAGGATTTTTTCCTCCACATCCTTGCCATAATTATTGTTTTGGTCTTTTCTATATGGGCCACTTTCCCCTGACTTGTAACAGGCTTAGCTTCTGTGAGTTAGATTTCTTGTAGCTCCATTTTCTTCTCCTCATCATGAAGTCCCAGTTTGGAATAACCTTCAAATCTCTTCCTCCTCAGAAGGCTTCTGAGCTACAATCTGTTGTTTGCAGGGTAGTAGGCAGGCGTTCCTGAGCTTTCACAATAGAATCTTAAAATAACATAATATATATTGAAAAAATTGGTCTTTTTATTTGGAAATGCTTTACCTTGAGAGTCTACACAGCTATTTTAGGAATTCTATTGCTGTTCAAATTTGTGCTGGATTCTCTTTATGAGTCTCTGGACATACACTTTGGAAATATTTCTTTTTTTTTTAAAAAAAGATTTATTTATTTATACAAGAATCGGGGTATACGCCAGACGCGTGGGAGGGTGAGAGGATTCACCAGAGACAGAGCAGGGAACAGAACAGACAGACTGACCAAAATACACTGCTGAGGGGACCAGTGGGCGAGACAGGAGAGGTCTGCCAGGCCATGTGGGATTCTCGCAGGCCGGCCGGGATCGAACCAGCACTGCAGAGGCTGTGGACATCTTCACAGTGCAGCACTCAACCGCCTGTGCCACCAGGGAGGCCCAGGAAATATTTCAATGGTAAAAGGCCATTATTTTCGGTCTGGTTTAAAGAACAAAAGTTACTTTGAGTCTGGTTGGGTAAATCAAGTTGGTGACCAAGTAGGTCACATGCACAATTGAAATATAAACAATAAAATGGGATGTATTTGATGGGACATATGCCAGACAGCCCTGAGACCTGGCACAGTGCCCGGAAATTAGAGGCACTATGCTCATCACAGACACACTGTAAAAGGACACATGGAGCCTATATCACTGAGGTTCTAGAGCTCAGCCCATAGCTTTAAAACACCTTCCATGATTGACACAGACTATGCGCCAAGACCCTTGACATTCTTTTTTTTTTTTTAAACATTTATTTATTTATGCATATAAGAACTGGGTATAGACCAAAGGTGCAGGAGGGGGTGAGAGGATTCATCAGAGACAGAGTGGGGAGCAGAACAGAATGACTGAAATACACTGTTGAGGGGAGCAGCGGGCAAAACAGGAAAGGTCTGCTGCCCATGTGGATCAGCTCCCTGGCCAGGGATCGAACTCATGCTGCAGTGGCCACCAGTAGCTTAAAAGTCCTGAGACTTAACCCCTTGCGCCACCAGGGAGGCCCAACACTTGACATTCTTGAAACAAAAGGCAAATGTCTGAATTCTGGGCCTTGGAAAACTGGATAATTTGGGGCAGTGGATGTGCTTAGATAAGGGAAAAGATCAGAAACACATAAAATACATCAACTCAGGGAGCTGAATACAGCAAGAGATTCTCATTCAAAGAAACATCATTTCCTACTCAGTGACCAGAATCCATGATCACCCTTCTCTTTATGCTGGGATTTGTAATTATTGAGGAGGAAGTTCACAGGAGTTGCACATGGTGGCTGAGAAAGAGTTTGCAATATTAAACAATCCTTATTAAATGTACAGATGTAAGTGTAAATATAATATGCATGAAGGATGATCTAAATTTTTACCTTAGTACTAGCTATGCCTTGAAGACAAACATTGCATTTTTATAAATATTTAATAATGTTTAAATAAAATTTAAAAAAAACCCAAATTTCAACTTTAGAGTTTGTTTTATATTAATTACCACTTGTATTCTGCCACTTAAGTTTAAATTTTAAGTTTGTCAATAATTTTTATTTTTAACTGTTACTTTAGTTCATATTTTTATGAAATTGCATAAATATGATATATCCTTCAATTAAAAATAATTTCAATTTTTAATTTTTTAAATCATTACCATTGATAGAACGCAAGTTATGTGCAAATCTTGCTTACTACAGCATCATGAGTGATTTTTATTGACAGGAAAGAGAAAGACATTTTCTGAAATGAAACATTTATAAGCCATATGTATTAATTTTTATACTCATCCATATTTGCCAACCCATCAGCAAATATTTAAACTTATGCAATAAAAATTAAATACAGTTGCTTTTGAAATTTTGCTGACTTTCTGATATATAACACTATGGCTTTACACATAGTTTTTATATTATGATTACAAATACGACATTGCAAGTGAGAAGGGAAGAACATATATTATTTAGATGTTAGACTGATTTATAACTTTTAATTATTTAGACATATGAGTGGGCCTCAATTTTCACTGCAAATGTTAGGAATGGTGTGGGCATTTCTGATAAACAAGTTTTAATCTTGTTTTGAGAGCTTCTATCATAATAATTTTTCCAAATATATCCATGAGGATAGCACTCACAGATATGCGCCTATTTAATAACTTCTTGACTTTCTTTGTAGCCAAACCTCCATATCTCTGCTCATGTCAACAGTAGACATATGTGTTCCTGCAAGGTTTTGTGAGAATGAGATTTCATGAGTGTCTTAGAAGTTTCAGTATTTGAACGACTGCTGTATCCCTTTTGTTTTTTAGAGCAAAGTCTCCTTTTATAAAGCAAGTTATTATCCCCTTAGTTTACACAGTTTTAAAAATCCATGTGTGCTTAAAATGGCAGTTCAATTCTAAGTGCACATTAGAATCATCTGGAAAGGGTAAAAATATTGATGTTCTGTCCTGTCCCAGGAGATTTTCATTTAATTGGTTTGGAAAAGGGCCCAGACATTAATATTTTATCAGTGTACTGTGCTTTTTTTTTTTAACTTAAAAGTTGTACTCTGAAATTATTATAAATTCATAGGAAATTGTAAAAAATGTACAGGGAAACCTTTTATACTCTGTACCCAGTTTCCCCCAATGACAATTTTGAGTAATAGTATAGTTTCAATTCCAGGAAAAAGGCATTGATATAGCCCAGAATTTCTTTAGCGTTAACCAATTTTGTGTGTATGTGTTCCTTTGTGACTTCCCTACATGTGTAGATTTGTGTAACCACTATCATAATCAGCATACAAAACTGTGCTGTGACCATATGTCTCCTTCCATTTCTTTCTCCTGGAGCTATTAATCTGTTCTGAACCCCTATAATTTATGTTTTTATAATTCTATGTAAATGGGATCACAATCTGTGTAATATTTTGAGATTGACTTTTCTCATTCCATTTAAGTTGTTCTGTGTGTCAACATTTTGTTCCTCTTCATTGTTGTATAATATTCCACGGAATAGATGTGCCACAGTTTGTTAACCATCTAGTCACTGAAGGATATTTGGGTTATTTACACTTGGTGTTATTATAAATAATTGTTTTTAAAATTCACACGCAGGTTTTTGTGTGAACCTAAGGTTTTATTTCTCTGGGATAAATGACCAAATATGGAAATGCTGGGTCATTGGTAAGGGTGTGCTCAGTTTTACCAGAGACTACCAAACAATTTTCCAGGGTGGTGGTACTATTTTACAGAATCACCAATAATATATGAATATTCTAGTTTCTCCCCATTGTCAAAAGTTCAGAAATAGCTGAAGCAGAATCAATGAATCATTGAAATGGTAATTAGTAAAGCCTTATTGCATATACACTAAAAAGACGATTTGCAAACTGGGAAAACACAAACCATAATGAGGTCTAGTTTACATAGCAGCTAATGTCGTGAGGAAGCAGTAAATTTTTCTTCACAGGAATTGATTATACTATGAAACTTTTCTTAAATGATAGAGAATTGGACAATGGTTACCTCCTATCAACCTTGGGAAACAGTTTAATTTTGTTCATGGTTTCCAGAGGCATAAACAAGAAATGACCCGGGTTAGGCGAGTCTCCTAAAATAAGTGTTGTTTATCTAACTAAACTGGTTTTGTCTGTTCAGGGAATTTTTTCAAAGGCTGATCTCCTTTTGCTTATGATTTTAACACCATCCTTGCCAGTCTGTGGTGGTGTCACTATTTTTAATTAGCCATCCTGGTTGGTGACAAGTGATATTTCATGGATTTAATTTGCAGTTCCATAATGTCCAACAATGCTCTATATCTCTTTGTATGCTTATTTGCCATTCATAGAGTCTCCTTAATGAGATGTCTCCTCATGATTTTGTTCGTTTTCAAGTTCCTTGCTTGTTCTTTTTTTTCCAGCATGAGCAACCATATATAGATTTATCTTTCTTTTTTTAGTGAGATGCACTGTATGTCCTCTAAAATGAAGAAATGTTAGGTCTATAGATGATCTGTTTCTATGAATTTGATGACTTATGTTTTCATCTAGCTGGAACCATATATTATTTAACTTTACTTTTTTTTTTAACCATGAGTTTTGAAAGTTTTTTTTTTTTTTAAAGATTTTATTTATTTTTGCATAGAAGAACTGGGGCATAGGCCAGAGGTGCAGGGGTGGGTGTGAGAGGCTGCATCAGAGAGAGAGTGGGGAGCAGAATAGGCAGATCTACTGAAATATACTGATAAGGGGAGCACAAGGCCAGACAGGAGAGGTCTGCTGTACCATCTGGGTAGCTCCCTGGAACTCAGGCCATAGTGTTGATAGCGCTGAGACTTAACTCCTAGGCCACCAGGGAGACTCTTGAAAGTTCTTTATTATTTGCTAGCAACAGCTCCTTTGTTGGATATATGACTTGCAACTTGTTTTTCTCACTCTGTAACTTGTCTTTTTATTCTGTGATGAGGCTCTTTCATAGAAGAAAAGTTTTCAATTTCAATGAGATCCAACTTTTTAAATTGTCCCTTTTAGTAAGTGTGTTTTTGGCATCAATCTAAGAACTCTTCACCTAACCCTAGGTCCTGAAGATTTTCTCTTTTTTCCCCCTAAAATATTTATATTTTTGCATATTATATTAAAGTGTTCCAAACTGAGTTCACTTTTTGTAAAAGGTATGATGTTCAGTCTGAGATTCATTTTATTATGCATGTCCCATGATGCTACTGCCGATCTCCCAATCTTACAGAGGCTGTTCTTTTTCAATTGAAATACTCTTCCATCTTTTTGAAAACTCACTTGGACATATTTGCATAGGTCTCTTTCTGGGTTCTTTTTTATGTTCCATTGATCTGGGTATCTCTCCCTTCAGCAGAACAACACTATCTTGATTACTGTGTCTATGTAAGCTTTAAAACCAGGGAAAGTATGGGTCCTCCTGGTGGCTCAGGGGTTAAGTCTCAGTGCCATTAAGCTATCCAGCCCCTGTGGTCTGAGTTTGATCCCTGGCCAGGGAGCTAGGCCACATGGCCTAGCCACATGACCTCTCCTGTCTCACCTGCTGCTCCCCTCAGCAGTGTATTTCAGTCCATCTGCCTGTTCTGCTCCCCACTCTGTCTCTGGTGATTCCTCTTAACCCCCGCACCTCTGGCCTGTTCCCCAGTTCTTATATGCATAAATAAATAAAAATAAATCTTTAAAAAACAAACAGGTAAAGTGATTCCATGGTATTATTCCTTTTCAAATTGTCTTACTTTAGTTTCTTTGCCTTTCCATACATTTCAGAATAAACTTGTCTATGTCTTCCTGGGGATCACCTTTGGGAGATTTTGATTTAATTGGTCTAGAAAAAAACTGTGACATTAGTCATTTATAAAACTCCCCTCCTCCCAGCCCCTCTGGTGATTCTGATGTATGACGGAGGTTGTGACCTTTTGCCTAGAGCTAGAAACAGCTAAATAAAGCTTGCCCTGGGAGAACATGACTCAAGGGTTGGCTCAGAAGTTTGAACAATAGGCGGAATCTTCTAAGAAAATGGACCATGAAGTGAAATTTAAGGAAGAGATAGGAAAGAGAAATAGCAATTTCTGTATAGCCCTGTAAAGTGGTCCCCATTAAATGCCCATCTGAGTAGGAGGGAGCCAGATTTGAACAAGTAATTCAACTAATCTTGATGAAGTCCCAAAGAAAGGAAAGAATTGGTCATCAGCCACAGAATTCTCACTGGCTCATACACACAAATAGGTGTAGCCTTTGCCACACCTTTTAGAGACAAAATACTCTAGATAGGTGTGGTACAGATAGTAACCTGAGAACACTTCTTCCTCTTTGGAGATGGTGATAAAAAGAAATGTTGAAAGTTAAAATGATCTTTTTTTTTTTTTTTAAATTTTTTTTTAGATTTATTTATTTATTTATACAAGCACTGAGTACAGTCAGAAGCGCGGGAAGGTGAGAGAATTCACCAGAGCCAGAGCGGGGAACAGAACAGGCAGACTGATGAAGTACACTGCTGAGGGGAGCAGCGGGAGACAGGAGAGGTCTGCGCGCCATGTGGGACCCTCCTCTGGTGGCCGGGGAGCAGCCGGGGATCGAACCGGCGTCGCAGAGGCCGCGGGCAGCTTCGCAACCCAGCGCTCAACCGCTGCGCCACCGGGGAGGCCCTGAAAGTTAAAATGATCTTGACAGGTGTGTAAGCTCCATGAGATACTTTGCATCTAGAACCACATTCAGAAGCCCACTGGATATAAAATCAGTAATGGCAGATATTGTAATACCTGTATTATTGCTATTGCTTTTCTTTTTTCATTTATTTATTTTTAATTTATACATACAAGAACTGGGGAACAGGCCAGAGGTGCGGGGTGTGAGAGGATTCACCAGAGACAGAGCGGGGAGCAGAACAGACAGATCGACTGAAATACACTGCTGAGGGGAGCAGCAGGCGAGACAGGAGAGGTCTGCTGCGCCTTGTGGTTTGCTCCCTGGCAAGCCAGGGACTGAACTTGTGCTGTAGAAGCTTCAGATTGCTTCATAGTGTGGTGCTTAACTCCTTGCACTGGAGGTGTGTGTGTGAGAGAGAGAGGATTCACCAGAGACAGAGTGGGGAGCAGAACAGACAGATCGACTGAAATACACTGCTGAGGGGAGCAGCAGGCGAGACAGGAGAGATCTGCTGTGCCATGAGGGTATCTCCCTGGTTGGGGATTAAACTCATGCTGCAGTGGCTGTGGATAGCTTCACAGTGCTGAGACTTAACCCCTTGCACCACCAGGGAGGTTCCGCTTTTCTTTTTTTTAACTGAAAACCATTTTAGCTGTATCTAGTGTGCATCAATATTATTCCTTTAAATTTGCCTAAAATTTTTCATAACGTTAGTTGAGTAGGTGCATAAATGCTTGAGGGGCTATCCGTTCTTTTTAAATGCTGTTGATATTGTTTCCCCAACTGCAATTAATATGTATTCTACCTGTAGCTACAGAAAAAGCAGATTGATTAAAATAATACAATCACAGAGCGAAATACATTCCTTTTCCCTCCTTCAACAACTGCTGAGCAAGTTGCTGCTGGCCTGGGTCTAAAGACACAGTTCAGGGAGACAAATGTTTGTCAGCAAACACATTTACAAGTAGCCATAGTTCCAGGGAACAGAAAGTTTTTCTTCCTTCACATTTTCTTTCTTCTTCCCAGTTCATTGACCTGTACTCGATGGTGAGGTGCCAATCCAATCCAGTGATCTCTTTAGCAGTGAAGGAAATGTGTCACTGTGGCCCTCAGTTTCATCCTCTTAGAGAATCTGATTGCAAAGGGAGATTCCTGGTCCCCAACTGTTACATTCTGCTTTGAAAGGTCAGACATGAAGACTCTCCATGTTTACAAGCACCTCAGGGGATGGGGACCATGAAGCACCTGAGCATGCTCCAAAGCTTGCAGTAGCAGAGTGCTGGTTGTGATGAAGATGCATTTAAAATACACCTGGTTTGGGGGTTCAAAATGGCTGCCCATAGTCAGATGAACCTACAGTGAGGGACTCTGCTGGTTTTCCATTCTCTCTCTCTCTTTTAATATCTTATTTTATTTTATATAATTCTTACATCATTTTTCATTTTTGCACAGTGTATGCATTTTCATTTCGGTTATATTCCCCATACAATTCCCATCCCCCTTATTTTGGCCCTGATCCCTCCTCTCCTTCTTCCTTTATCCCCCTCCCCCCCTTGTTAAATGTGTCTCTGGTTTATCGTTGCTTTTTGATTTTTCTTTATAATTAGTCTTTTTCCTGGTCCCTTATTTAGGTTTTCTAAATTCCTGCTATGAGTGAGACCATCCAGTATTTTTCTTTTTCTTTCTGGCTTATTTTGCTGAGCATGATCCCTTCCAGCTCCATCCATGTTGCTGCAAATTGCATGTGTTTATCTTTTTTGATTGCTGAGTAATATTCCATGGTATATATGTACCACATCTTCTTGATCCAGTCATCTATTTTTGGGCATTTGGGTTGTTTCCAAAGCTTAGCTACTGTAAACAGTGCTGCGTTAAACATAGGGGTGCAGGTGTTCTTTGGAATTGATGTTTCTGTGTCCTTTGGGTAAATACCTAGGAGTGGAATTGCTGGATCATGTGGAAGCTCTATCTTTTTTTTTTTAATTTAAATTTTATTTTTATATTCCCCATACAATTACAACCCCCTTATTTTGACCCCAATCCCTCCTTTCCCCGCCCCCCCCCAGAGTGTCTCTGGTTCATAGTTGTTTGCTGATTTTGATATTTTCTTTCTTATAGTTATTCTTTTTCCTGGTCCCTTATTTAAGTTTTCTAGATTCCTGCTATAAGTGACACCGTCCGGTATTTTTCTAGGAAGCTCTATCTTCAGTAGGTTGAGGAATCTCCACACAGCTCTCCATAGTGGTTGGACCATTTTGCACTCCCAGGAGAGTTTCATTTGCTTCGCCCATGGAATGTTCTCTGCTCCTCTCAACAGTCACAACAATCCACCCCCACCCCTTTCAGTTCTTCATTAAGGATTTGACTGATTGCTTCTGTCTCCCTCATTCTATTCCTTTTCTAAACTTGCTTATATCACAAAGGGAAAAAAACAAAAACATAACAGAAGCAGACCCTGTGTCCAAAAGGAGGTTGTGAGGAGACTCCCAGACTCTGGCTGGCCCTGGTGGACTAAACAGCCATTCTGTCCCTTATGCATCTTACATCCCCTCCAAAGCCCCCCCCCCATTTAAGTCCCCCATCTGGGCCATCACTGCCTTTACCATTTACCCCATCATTTCCTCCTCAGCAGCCCCCCTTCTTCCATAGCCAGTGGAATATTACCTTCTCTGTCCCCCCAAGTCCCAAAACAGTTCTACGCAATCCACAATTGAGTTCAAGAAAGCTCAAAGATGTGGTTTTCATGAGCATAGCAGGGTTAGGGCTAAAGATGGGTGCTGGGTCTCCATACCAAAGATTTTGTAAACTGGGATAAAGCTGGGGCTTCTATCATAGGCTTTGTGGCCTACAGACCTGAATTGAGAATGGCACTTGACACATGTTCATCTTGCCTCCCTCCTTCACTGGAAGCTCCTTCAGAGCAGGGACCCTGTCTTCTATTTATCACCATCTTCATTCACAGTTGGAAAGGATGTTGGAGGTGTAGTGAGAAGTGTGTATGGAGTTTGTGCAGGTAGCATCTAGAACCTGTGAATGTGTTTGCTTACTTGGCAAGGAGGACTTCAGGTTGCAGAAGGATTTAAGGTTGTTCATCAGCTGACCTGATAGTAGGGATATTATCCAGGCAGGTCCAATGTAACCAACAAAGATCCTTGAAGGTGCAATAGTGAGACAGAGGAGCCTGCATCTCAGTGATGCAAAGTGGTAAGGATTGGCCTAGCCATGGCTGGCTTTGAGTGTGGAGGGGCCCATGGGCCACAGGCTCTGGGCAACATCTAGAAGATGGAAAACACAAGAAATCTTACTTTCCTCTAGAATTTCCAGAGAGGAATGCGGCCCTATTGACACCTAGATTTAGCTCACTGAAGCCCATTTTGGACTCCAGAATTGTGAGGTAATACAGCTCCATTGCTTGAAGTGACAGCATTAGTGATGATTTGTTATAGCAACAATCAGAAATGAATACAGACTCTGACAGTTTCTTTGATGCCATGTATTAGTTTTATATGAATTTTGACAAGTTTCTTGATATCCTCATCTTCAAAATAGGGATAATGACACCAACTTTGAAGGACAACAGTTGGGAAGCATCCAGCATAACATCTAGTACATTGTTGATGCTTAACAGACATTAAGTCTGCTCAGTTCTAACTTGTACATGATCTAGGAATTTCTCAAAAAACAGTAAGTCAGACAATCTATTATTGAATACCACAAGGGACCAGGAACTCACTCTATCCACCCAATTCTGCAGACACTCTTCTCCATGGTTTGTATGTATCCATTTTATTTTGTGTTTTTATAATTAATTGAAATAAATAACCACAGGCACTCTGCTAGCCTGTAAAGTGTTTTAGTGCAAATTAGAAAAAAGACTCCTCCTTTTCAAGACTCTTTACTTTCTTCTGTTGGAAAATTGCTGTAATGTACCAACATTGTAGCACAGGCCACCAGAAAATTATTGCACTTTATACACAAATTGATGATGTCTGTGAAGTGGGCAGTGTCCCCTGAAATGCAGCCTTTGTGCAGTGTACCACCTGTGCATCTGAACATGGCGAACTTGAGGGGTCACTGGTTTACACAGGGCTTTGCAATTTCAGAAAGATTTCACAGAACGGATCTAATTTACTCTTTATAATAATCTGTAAAATATGTAAATATAATTACCTTAATTTTTAGGTAGGCAACTGAGGTTCAAATTGTTTACCAAATACACACAGCATGCTAATAGGAAGCCTTTTTTTTTTTTTTAAGATTTATTTATTTATTTATACAAGCACTGGGTACAGTCAGATGCGTGGGAGGGTGAGAGAATTCACCAGAGCAGAGAACACAACAGGCAGACTGATGAAGTACACTGCTGAGGGAAGCAGCGGGCGGCAGGAGAGGTCTGCCCGCCATGTGGGACCCTTGCGGGCAGCCAGGGATCGAACCGGTGCTGCAGAGACTGCGGGCAGCTTCGCAGCCCAGCGCTCAATCACTGAGCCACTGGGGGAGGCCCTGAGATAGTTTTTACATGCAATTCTGTTTGAATTCAAGGCCTCTGTCTTCCTTTACTCTCCCAGGCCACATCTCACGAGGCAAGTCTCCAATAATTCTGTATCAGACTTCCAGTAATTTCTTACAGGTCAGTATCATACTCTGCTTACGCTTGACTGTTACCCTCCTTCCACTTTTTCTGAATATCTTCTTGAAGATCTGAGTTAACAAGAGCCTGCAATAGAAACTATTTCTTTAGATCTCTACCTCCCCCACCCCGTCTCCACTTTTGGTGATAATTTGCAATTAGGAAATCAGAAGTTCTCTCTTGAATACTCCCCAAGAGCCTTTTTCCATTTAAAGGAGTACTTGCTGATTAATTGATAGCAGGCACTCAATGAAGATTTTTAGAATTTAATTTAGGGACTCCCAAGGAGCTAGCATACTTGATAAACCTTATAGCCACAGGAATTTTAATTTTTTCATGGCTTTCATTTGAGAATACATTTAAAGTTCTATTTTTCTCCACTTAACATATATATATCATTAAGTGAGGGAATTAAGATAGGAAATAGTGATTTATTTCACCTCCTTTTTTCCATCTTACAATTCGTAAGTTAACTCCAAGGAGCAAGGGATTAAATGAAATCATGCAGCTAGTTGGTGAAGTCATCATCATTAGGTTTAGGAAAAAAGGGTTTAGTTTAACAGGGATAAATAATTCAAAATTTAGAGCTGAAGTGGACATTTGTTTTTATTGGAAAGCCTGCCATCCATTCCTCTTTCTTTGGGTAATAGAGCTCTATTTTTTTTTTCTTGGAAAATCACTCCTCTCCTCCTTTTAGTCTCAGAGGTGTGGGCTGAGTGAATTCAGTCTCCAGCACCATGACAATGTGGGACTGTCCTCTCCAATGTCAGTCATTCCTGCTTGGTTCAGAGACTGGCTAGGACCCATCCAGAGTCAAGGAGATTCAGTCCTGGAGTTCCTTTTGGAAGGACAGAATCATTCTGATTGCTGAGAGGAGAGACATTAAGCTGGAACTAAAGACAGCTATCTGCCAACCTAAGGGGAGCATTGCATGAAAATGGTGTCATCCCAGAGAAAGCAAAACTTAGGGATGGTACAAGGCCAATCCTCAAAACACTGGGGTCATGGATCTAGATTTGTCTGATCTTTTGTCTGGTCTTTTTCCACTATTTTGAGAAATTACCAGTCAATAACTCTTAGCCCTGTTGTCTAAGTATGCTTGAAATTGGGTTACTGTCACCTGCAGGTAAAAGAAACACTGAAAACATGAATTGAAAAAGTTAACTGAGGGCCTTCCTGGTGGCGCAAGCGTTTAAGTCTCAGCTCAATGAAGCTATTGGCAGCCACTGCAACAGGAGTTCGATTCCCGGCCAGGGAGCTGACCCACATGGAGCAGCAGACCTCTCCTGTCTTGCCCGCTGCACCCCTCAGCAGTGTATTTCAGTAGATCTGCCTGTTCTGTACCCCACTCTGTCTGGTGAATCCTCTCACCCCCAACCCCCATACCTCTGGCCTATACCCCAGTTCTTGGATCCATAAATAAAATAAATCTTAAAAAAAAAAGTTAACTGATAAGTATAGCATTGGGGAGACATGGCCTATTCATGTGGAAAAGGCTTAGTAGAATTTTTTTCTCTTATTAAGGTGAAATCTGATTTTGTGAAATATATAACAATAGATTTTAATTCTAGAATGAGGGATGAAATAAAATAATGTAAATTTACTTCTATGGCAGGGATATTTTAACTTACAAAAATAGCTGGGGATAGTCTCCATTTACACTGTATTGGTCAGGTCTCCCTTGAAAGATCATTTTCAGTTTTGTGTAATGGTTTTCTTTCTGAAAGACAGGGACAAACAACAGGATCTCAGAAGGAGGGTGAGTAGGATAATAACGGGGTCTTAAAATCACATTACTATTCTCACTGGTATAAGGTGGTATCTCATTGGATTATGATTTTTGTTGCCCTTATTATGAGTGATGTTGAACATTTTTTCATATGCCTGTTGGCCGTTTGCATTTCCTCTTTGGAGAAGTGCTTTTTTAGCTCTTCTGTCCATTTTTGCACTGGATTGTTAACTTTGTTTTTGGTAAGTCATGTGAGTTCTTTGTAGATCTTTGTGATCAGTCCCTGATCAGTTGTATGGAGTGAAAAAATTTTCTCCCAGTTGGTGGGGTGTCTCTTCGTTTTGGTTAATGTCTCTTTTGCTGTACAGAAGCTTTTTAGTTTGATGTAATCCCAGATGTTTATCTTTTTCTACACTAGTGAGAATGGCACATATGAAAAAACTAGCAACAACAAACATTGGCAAGGATGTAGAGAAAAAGGAATTCTCCTGCACTGCTGGTGGGAGTGCAAACTGGTCCAACCACTATAAAGAGCTGTGTGGAGATTCCTCAAACTACTAAAAATGGAGCTACCATATGACCCAGCAGTTCCACTCCTAGGGATCTACCCAAAGGACCTAACATTAACTCAGAATGATACCTGTACCCTTATGTTTATTGCAGCACTATTTACAATAGGTAAAAAATGGAAATAACCTAAACTTGTAGGTACAATAGGTAAAAAATGGAAATAACCTAAACTTGTAGGTACAATAGGTAAAAAATGGAAACAACCTACATTTGTATGTACAATAGGTAAAATATGGAAACAACCAAAAATTGATGACTGGATCAAGAAGATGTGGTACATATACACAATGGAATACTACTCAGCAATGAAAAAGATAAACTGATGCCATTTGTAGCAACATGGATGGAATTGGAAGGGATATGTTCACTGAAATAAACCAGAACTAAAAATAAAAATATCAGATGGTTTCATTTATTGGAGAAATGTAGGGGAACCGTATAAGAGATCAGGAAAAAGAATAAATAAAAAAACAGGGAGAGGGATCAAAACAGCAGAGGGAAAAGCACAAGGGACTATTGTGCATGGGTAAACTGGTGGTGGGAATTTTACAAGGATTACACCTGAGAGGAGAAAGCAAACATTGTACAAAAATGAACAATGATATAAAATATGTATAAATAAATAAATTTAAAATAAAATAAATCACATTACTATAGAAGGAATAACAGTTTAGTAAAAGAAAGTTAAATTTAGAAAAGGAGAAGACAGATCTTTTTAACTTCTGTCAACTGTATGAAAATATATTTTATCTTTTCTTTGGCAGAACTAAGTATAGTGGTTATGAGTGTCAGAAGGGCAGATTCTAACTCAATATAAGTAAAAATTTCAACCAATATGCTTTCTACAGTGTCTATCTTGGGTCACATATGAGTCCCAGATGTTGATTATGTTCTCAGAGAACAAGTTGACACAAAAATGTTTCATTCTTAATGAGAGTGCTGCCCCTCCTCCACTTAATAACTAAGAACAGACTGTGTTTGTACAACATTATATCTGTATAATCTGACAATGTCTGATAGAATATTATAAATATATGTCCTATAAATGCATGGACAAAATTATTGTTATTTTTTATCTGTCTTCTCAAAAGAAATTTTCTTCCACCCTTAATATTCTGTAAATGTTTAATAAATAACTAGCTAGCAGATATTAATTTATACTTTTAAGATACACTGATAAGCCCTTAGGAGAACTTGACCTCTATCTTCTAAGGAGGAATAAACACCTTAAGTAGTTTCCATCCACTTTATACAAACTATTACTATGTCTTATTACACTGTATCATATTGGTGTATTTGCTTCCTTAGATCAAAACACTCCAAGCAGAAGAGTTATGGCTTGTCAAACTCCATGTGAAATTAATGAAGGTGCTAGGCAGCTCAACAGGACAATAAAAGAATATATAAGAATTAGAAAGAAGGAAATACACTATTTTATTTTATTATTGAAAAAATTATATATAGATATAATTTTACATCAATGTTTATTTTGGTTCCGTGTTTCATTTCTCCTGCCAGGTCCTCATAAAATTCCCACCCCCAAGTCACCTGTGAACTGTCACGATAGACTCTTAATGCTCTTCTCAGTCATTTTGATCTCTCTCCCTCCCCTCCCCTGTGGAATGTCTCTCATTTATAGTTTGCCTGCTAGTTTTGTCTTTTCTCTTCTGATCCCTTATATAGTTTCTCTATGTTCCTCCTATAAGTGAAAGCATTTCATATTTTTCTTTTTCCTTCTGATTTATTTCACTGAGTACAATCCCTTTCATCTCCATCTATGTTGCTGTGAATGACTTAAGTTTATCTTTTTTGATTGCTGAGTAGTATTCCATTGTGTATATATATCACATCCTCTTGATCCAATCATCAGTTTTTGGGCATTTAGGCTGTTTTCATATCTGAGCTATTGTAACAAATGCTGAGATGAACATAGGAGTGCAAGCATCCTTTTGAATTAATGTTTTTATATCCTTTGGGTAGATGCTTAGGAGTGGAATGCATGTAGTAGATCCATTTTTTGTAATTTTCAGGGCCCCCACACCTTTCTATAGAGGTTTGCATTTGACAGTTTGCATTTCCACTCACTAGCAATGTGAAAGAGTTCCTTTTACTTCACCTCCTTGCCAGCATTTGTTGTTGATTATTTTTTTTTAATGTGGGCCATTCTTTTTTTTTTTTTTTTTTTAAAGAATTATTTATTTCTTTATACAAGAACCAGGGCACAGGCCAGATGGTGGGCCATTCTTACTGGTGTGAGGTGATATCTCATTGTGTTTTTGATTTGTGGAAATAAACTATTTTAGAAGATAGGCTTTTCAACTTAGAAAACTCAAAAGTGTTTATATACAAATAAAGCTATAATAAATATTTAAAAGATTGCTACATGTAAAATGATAGATTAATTTCAAAAGTAAATTGTAATAAACAGAACACATAATGTATAAAAAAGAGAACATATATGAATTGCAGCAGAAAATATGAAGTAACTGGAATAAAGCTAATAAAAATGGTCAGAACATTTACATAGAAAATAATGAACTTTATTCAAAACCTTAAGTGGATTTCAGTAAGTGGACAGGAATAATATACTCTTAGAGCAAAAGAGTCTATATATCATGAAGATTTCAGTTTTCCACAAACTGAGAAGTTCACAAGTTGAGGCAGATTCAAAACTATTCCAAACAAATTGCAGTAGAGTTTTTCATGGAACCAACTAACTGGTTCTCAAATTTATATGGAAGATGGTCTCCATAAGTAATGGGTGAATTCTTATAAAGAGGTTAAAAGCAGGTAAACATATGGGGCCTCCCTGGTGGCACAGGCGGTTGAACGCAGGACTGTGAAGCTGTCTGCAGCCTCTGCAGTGCGGGTTCTATCCCAGCAGGCCAGAGAGATACCCACATGGCGTGGCAGACCTCTCCTGTCTCACCCATTGCTCCCCTCAGCAGTGTGTTTCAGTCAGTCTGCCTATTCTGTTCCCTGCTCTGTCTCTGATGACTCCTCTCATCCTCCCGTGCATCTGGCCTGTACCGCAGTTCTTGTATAAATAAATAAATCTTTAAAAAAAACCCAGCTAAACCTAACAAAGTATGCCTAGAGTTATGTACACTACTGATAAAGCTACAAAAAGCAGCAAGTACATACTTAACATAAAATTCAAGTAATTTTTACTTTGGTGAGATAATGATGAAGGAGCACATTGGACTTTTTAAGGTACTTTTTTGCAAATACTGTGTTCACTTACTCTCTTAGGAATGTTGAAAAATAATGTTTTTGTGCCTACATATTAAATTTAACACCTAAAAATTTTCATTATAAGTTGAAATAGTTGTAATAAATATAATTTCTAGCATGGGATATTTAAAAATAAAACTGGCATATCTCTTTTAAAAGTATTCAGTGGAATCTAAAACTATAATAACTTGATACTATTACCTGCCAACCATTTAAAACATTCATGAATCTCTTTAACATTTAAAATGATGTAAATCTTCCATTTTTCTCTTTGAGTCATACTTCTATTCCATTTCCCCCACAAACTTTTGTCTCAATACATTTTTATGCTTGAAAGTCTTCTGTTGATTATGCTATCATACTTATTTAAGACAAAATATGCATATAAATGTAATTCTTAACATTTGTCTCCTTTCCTGAAGTCATGGGCTATAAGATTCTAAAAAAATTCTTCTAAGTGGAATTATCTTTATAATTATTAATCAAAATGCCTTAACTGTATTATAAATATTTATACATAATCATTAAACACTAAAAATAAAATCTATTAGGACCATATCTTTATAAGAAGAATCACAACCAATTACCTTTTTCTTTTAATGAAAAGAATGCTTTATACCGGCAAGAATCAATGGAACCAGCAGTTAGTTCATTTAAAAATTTTTTATTAATAGGAGATAGAAAACTGTAAACATTTTGAAGGATGAAATAAAACAAGGAATCAGTGTAATTATAAAAGATTTGTAATATAATTGATAAACTAGGTTTTAATTACTATATCAGATTCCAAAGTGGAAAGTATTTACCATAAAATTTTTATCTTCATGTTTTACTCAAAGTTATTCTGATGATCTTGGCAGTCCAAAAAACATTCCAGTGACATTGAAAAGAATCAGAATCATTTTGCTGCTTCAGCTGATCAAGATGTTTTTATTTCCAGCAAATGACACATCCATGGAAAGAGTATAGAAAATAGTTAAAAAAGAAATGCTTACTTTAAACACATGAAATAAAGCCCATGTTTATAGTGTTGAATATTTCTTATCCATACTTTCTTTGATTTGCTCTCACAGGACTCTTTCTTGTCCTTTGAAAATGGACTGGGGAAGAGAGAGGTAAATTATCACTGCCACCCCGTTCTCATCACTACAATCGATATGAATTCAGAACATCTTAACAGTCAAAATACTCAGTTCTAAGTTCATGCTTTATCCGTAACAAATAGGTGTGTAAAATGGGAAACACATATGCTCTGTGGTCATAAAGTGCCTTGCTTAATCCATCAGGAGACTTGCACTTTTGGGATATGAGAAGGTTCACACCCCAACTCTGGTGCTCTCAGAGATTTGCAGTGGGTACTTGGTTCAAGTAGCAGGAGGACTGTTGTGAACTTAACAGCTTTCATGCAAACTGGTTTTAGGTAGAGTATATATGCAATTTGAGTACCTAGAAATACTTTTCCTTAAAACAGCTGATGCTTAAGTACCCCCCTAAATTCCTTGTGTACCAGAGTGGGTCAGGGGAAGAGGGTACATCCCTTGGCTTGAAGAGCACTGTTGATGTTATTCCTGATGTTTTATTTGTTCTTATTAGCTGTGGAAACATGCATATCTATTTTATTTGACTATTTTTATTTGAATCATAAAAATCATATATATATATATATATATGCACACACATTATTATATGTATGGTGTATCAAAAAGTTAAGTTTTAAAAATCTATAATGATTTACAAGGCAGTTCCTCTCTCTCTCTCTCTCTCCTCTCTCTCTCACACACACACACACACACACACACACGGAATCACACCCTGGAACTGCAGCCCAGGAAGTCTGGGTTTATAGGTGTGACAGTTGGGGGAAATGTAAAATTTTCACAGCTGGTAGGAGACTTCCTCTTAGGGAGAAAACTGTCTCCATGTAGGAAAATGATAAGCACTTTTATGCACTGAGTTTTAAAGCACCTAAGAAGCAATGAGATAGTTCAACAGTTTTACATTAAAAATGAAGAGATTCAGATATACTTTTTCATGTATGGTCACATGATCTTTGACAAGTGTGCTCAGACCCCAAAATGGGAAAGCACAATCTCTTTAACAAATGGAATTGGGAAAACAGGATATCCACATGTGAAAGAACAAATTTGGACCCTTATCTTAGCAAAAATTAACTTACAATGGCTTAAAGACCTAAAAGTAAAACCTAAAGCTATACAACTCTTAGAAGCAAAACAGGAAAAACTTCATGACATTGAAATTGCCAGTGATTTCTTGGATATAACAAAGACAACAAAAGTGAAATAAACAAGCAGGACTATATAAAACTTAAAAATTTTTGTGCCTCAAAGGACACAATTGGCAGAGTGAAAATGTAATCCAGGGGAGAAATGCTTGCAAATCACATCTCCGATAAGAGGTTAATAACCAGAACATAAAAAGAACTCCTACAATTCAGCAACAACAAAAAATAGATATAAAGGGTCTCCCCGGTGGTGCAGGGGTTGAGCACTGGGTTGCGAAGCTGCCTGGAGCCTCTGCAGCGCCGGTTCAATCCCCAGCCACTGGGCGAGGGTCCCGCATGGCGCGCAGACCTCTCCTGCCATGCCCGCTGCTCCCCTCAACAGTGTATTTCATCAGTCTGCCTGCTCTGTTCCCCGCTCTGGCTCTGGTGAATTTTCTCACCATCCCGCCCTTCTGACTGTACCCAGTGCTTGTATAAATCAATCAATCAATCAATCAATCAATCAATCAATCTTTAAAAAAAAGATATAAACCTAACTTAAAAATGGGCACAAGACTTGGACAGACACTTCTCTAAAGATTATATACAAATGACAAACATGAAAAGATGCTAATCACCAGAAAAATGCAAATCAAAACCACAGAGAGTTATTCTCACACTCATCATTAAGACAGCCACTAAAAAACCCCCAAAGATCAATAAGTGATGTGGAGGAATTGGAAGCCTTTTGCACTGTTGGTGGGAATGTAAGATAGCACAACTGCTGTGAAAAACAGTATGGCATTCCTCAAAAAATTACAAGTAGAACTATTATCCAGTTATCCCACTTTTGGGGTGCATATCCCAAAGAATTGAGAGCAGTTTTTCAAAGAGGTATTTGCACACCATGTTCATAGCAATGCTATTCAAAACAGCAAAGAGGTGGCTGCAATGCCTTCGTGGATGGACAAACCTAATGTGGCATATATCTGTAATAAAATATTGTTCAGTCTTAAAAAGTGAGAAAACCCTGTTCCATGCTCCAGCACGGGTGAATCGTGAAGACATTATGCTGAGTGCAATAAGCCACTTAGGAGAAAATTATTGTATGATTTCATTCACATGCAATAGCTATAGTCTTAGGAACAGAAAGTAGGAGGATGGTTACTAGAGAGGGGAGTTATTGTGTGGAGTTTAGACACTTCTCTGCTCAAATATAGAGATGACTCACCATTGTTCCTCCAGGGAAAGTCAAAGTTCAAATAATGACCTCCAAGGGCTGGCTCCCCACACCTTCCTGGCCTAGCTCCTTCCTCTGTCCCTTCATTTACTCTGTTCCAGCTTTATTAGCTGGCTGATGTCTCTCCACTCTGCCAGGCATGTTCCTGTCTTTGCTTTAGTCACTTCCTCTTTCTGGAATGTTCTTTGCCCAGATATTTGTTTGGTTAACTCTGGGCTACCTTCAAGTCATTATTCAAATGTGATCTCAATGAATCCTACTCTGACCACCCTATCAAAGGTGTGATTTGTACCTTACTCCAATTTGCCCTTTTACCCTGCTCTACTTTTATGCACCAATCATGTTACAGGTGGATATTTAAAAAAGAAAGTTGTTTATGTCTTCCCCTGCTAGAGAGTCAGCTTCAGCAGGGAGGGATTTTTGTCTTTTTTGGAGTTGATGTGTATGCCAAGCACCTAGAATAGTGCCATATAAATAATAGTTCTTTAGTAATTATTTGCTGAATATTGACTGTCTTCACAAGCAAAAGAATTGTGTCCCCAAGTGAATGCTATTTCCAAAGGATACACAGAGTCCACACAAAATGTCCTGTTAGCACTAAAACTTGAGGTCCCCCTTCTTGTGGATTCATAATTTTTTTTAAAGATTTTTTTTATTTATTTATGCATACAAGAGCTGGGGCACAGGTCAGCGATGCGGGGCGGGGGGGGGGGGCTGGTGAGAGGATTCACCAGAGACAGAGCTGGGGAGCAGAACAGGCAGACTGACGAAATACACTGCTGAGGGGAGCAGCGGGTGAGCGAGACAGGAGAGGTCTGCTGCTCCATGTGGGTTGCTCCCTGGCGGGCCGGGGATTGAACTCATGCTGTAGAAGCTTCGGATTGCTTCATAGTGTGGTGCTTAACCTCTTGCAGCACCAGGGAGGCCCTGGGGATTCATAATTGACAAGAGTACCTGCTACTATGTTTCTATGAAATAGAATATGTATAGAGACAGTCCTCCTGCCCTCCTGTGTCTATGCAGGTGTTTCTCTTCACCAAACTTCTCCCTTTGCAAAGCAGCAGAGGCAGCTCCCCTTCCTAGGATTCCTGCCTTGGACTCTGCAGGCATCTTTTTTTTTCTCTAGATATTTATTTTATTTTGTATTTTTATTAATTTTTTAATATATTTTTTACATCTTTTTGCACAATATGTGCATTTTTCATCTTGGTTATAGTCCCCATACAATTCCTACCACCCTTGTTTTGATCCTACTGCCTTCTCCCGCGCCCCCCCCATAGTGTGTCTCTGGTTTATAGTTGCTTGTTGATTTTGATTTTTACAGGCATCTCTTTTTAACAAATCTGTCTCTTTCAGGGTCAGCTCTTCCTGCCTCTTTGTGTCTGTGCAAGTATCCTTTACTTCCCTTCCCTTTTTATAGTAAACCTGTTCTTTGGATACAAAAAAAGAAATATACTTTATATGAATATGTATATATGCATATTCATATGTTTATTATGTATAATCATATGCACATGAATATATATACTATGTATATGAAATATACGAGTTTATGAAAATATGCTTGTTTTACAGAATTTTAAATTCTGAGTGGATTGATCAATAATAATCAAAAAATGTTTAGAAATGCATGGAAGTTGTAGAAATGGAACATGAAGAGCCTTAGGGATTAGGGGCAAATCCCTACCGTAGTCCTATGAGCAACACACTTCTCTGTACACCGGCCTGTAAGAGCAGCCGGTCCGATGTGCAGACTGAATGCCACACAGGCTCTGACCAACAAGCCGGACATGAGGATATCAGCCAGAAGGGAATAGTTCATAGTCCCCCTGGATGCTTTGACAGTCAGGAAGCTGTGCCTCCATTTATTCTAAAACAGTTGTGGTAGCCTCCATCTCTGAGCCTGGGAACCAGGCTGGAGAACAGAGTGAAGAGTAAAGTAAAAATACAAGAGTTGAGCGAAATTCCAAGAATCAGACAAGGATTAAGGGGTTAATGCTGAGGAGCTCCCTGAAACCTAAGATGACATTGGCCTCAGCAACAACCCTCATGGTAGGTTTGGCAGTGGAAGGATGGGGGGTCAAGCATCTCAGGACACTCAAAGACTCCAGGACCCTCCTAGCTTGTTGTTTTTTTCCACCACCTCTGCAACCAAGCAGAGAATTCTGGCAACCTAGGCAGATAGGTTTTGCCTAGTTCTCTATTCTCAGACAAACTTCAATCATATTTTATTATTGACAGAACACTTCTTTGGCAAGAGCAACTATTTGGAACACAGCCAAAGGACAAGGAAGTAAGGAAAAAAAAAATGCCCCTGAATAGCCAAGATAGAATGCGTGGTTTACTTGAAACTGAAGCACCACACTTTCAAAAATGCCTTGGGCTCTCAGCCAAAGCCTAGTGATTCCACATCATTCCCCCAAATCACAGGAGGACCAAAAATAGCAGGCAAGGCAGTAATAACTGAAATAGGGCAGCAGAATTAGAAGTTGAAAACCAGAAAGTGACAGAGTCATCGAGAAAGTTTACCTCTTTGGGTGCAGTTTAATGCAAGACCAACTCTTGGCAATCAACGGTCTGCACAATAGGATGGACCTCAACTCACTTATACAAATTTTGTTATGATCACTAACTCCATATAGTAGGTAAGGACATGCAAATTTTATAAATTTCCCCTTTACCATAGATTCAAGTTAATAATAAAATGTTAGCTCACAAAGGGCAGTCTTCAGCTAAGCAGAGTTAATTCATGTTTTTTAAGCAATTATCTTATGACAGTTTATTTCACGTAGAATCTCCCCTTCAGACCTACACTGGCACAAGATTGCCAATTTGTACTCCTACTTTATAGCAGAGGGAGCTGAGACTCACTGAAGGTGACTGATTTGCTCCAAGTCACAAAACCTGTAAAAGGCAGTACTGGTTTTCAGATCCAGTTTTGTTTTGTTCTAAAATCTGGATTCTTCAGATTTTCATTACCTGTTCCTCTTCTATGATTTTGGCTCCAGTCCTGACCACCCAAAAGTGGTACAAAATCCTATTTATATTAATTTTGTGAGTGTGTTTAGTTAGCGAGGCTTTAGTAATAGACTTTATTTCAGCATCCAGCTATCAGTGATAAATTTTGTTTTGTGTTTATCATAACTTTTTTTTTGTCAGAGATTGGTACATTATTTTGGATTCTTTAGACTTTAGACAAATTGGCATCTCCTGGATGGATGTATACAGGTTAGCATGCATATGTGATTTTTGTTGCTTTGTCTTGAATCACTAAATGGTACAGTAGTCTAAAGGCTTGAAGATTGCTTTGCATTAAAAGGAAGAACTGGCAAGTCTTCAGTTATATAACTTTCTTCATTTTCTGACAGGTACAAATATAAAGACAATGTTTAACTGTGATTTCAAGCTTAAAAAATATGTTAGGCAGGTAGGCAGCCATCCATACTCCAAGCAAACACAGACAGTTGAGTTAAAGTGTAAAGAATTGACACACTACTTGTGATATCTAAATTTCTTCATCTTATGGATGGTGCTTAAAGACACTTCTTAAAAACAAGGGTAATGCCTGTTGTGGGTCAATTCAGACCACTATCCCTTCAGTTCTCAAATGGGATTTAATGTTCTACCCTCTCCCTCACCTGCTGTATGCCTCAGCTTGCAAGTTTTGTCTTTTTCCTGACCCTTTGTTGGTCTTTCCTATATCCCACATATAAGTGAAACCATCTGATATTTGTCTTTTCCCTTCTGACTTATTTTGCTTAGCATAATCCTCCCAGCTGCAAATGGCATGAGCTCTTTTTGATGGCTGAGTAGTATTCCATTGTAGATATGTACCACATCTTTTTTTTTTTTTTAAAGATTTATTTATTTATTTATACAAGCACTGGGTACAGTCAGAAGCGCGGGATGGTGAGAGAATTCACCAGAGCGGGGAACAGAACAGGCAGACTGATGAAATACACTGCTAAGGGGAGCAGCGGGTCTGGCAGGAGAGGTCTGCGCGCCATGTGGGACCCTTCCCTGCAGCCAGGGATAGAACCGGCGCTGCAGAGGCTGCAGGCAGCTTCGCAGCCTGGCGCTCAACCGCTGCGCCACCAGAGAGGCCCTACATCTTCTTGATCCGTTTATCTGTTTTGGGGCATTTCGGTTGTTTCCATGTCTTGGATGCTGTAAATAATGCTGCAGTAAACATAGGAGGGAAGATTTTGTTTCAAATTAGTGTTTTTGTGTTCTTTGGGTAGATACCTCGGAGTGGGGATCATGGGTGTTACAGTGGTGGCAGAACTAGAGACTATACCTCAGAGGAGAAATCAAATACTGTCCAAAAATCAACAACGATATAAGAAAATAAATTCATTTAAACAAAATGAGGTTTATTGTCCTTTGCAGGCAATAATTTCTGTTGTTTTCCTGAAGGTGGACTCCTAGAATAATAAAATGATTTCTGTAGAATATAAAGAACAATGAAACAGCCAAGATTGAATCCTGCTATTGCTACTTACTAGCTAGATAAGCCACTGAAAATTTCCAGAAAATTAGTATTCCCACAAATTAAAATAGAGAGGATGATGACATAATAATAAAAATGATAATAACATCTGCCCTTTCAGCCTCAAGGAGCTGGGATGGTATACATGAATATGCTCTGTGACTATACAATATCATTACACAATATGTAGTAGTATTAAAGTGGTAATTTTAATTTTACGTGGACTCTTTCATTGTAGATAGCTTTAATTTGGTTTTGCTGGTGATTATCTTTGGTTCGATCTAGACTGAATGTGTCATTACAATTTTATCTTCTTGCTGGGTTATAGTCTTGTAAACTTGGAGGATAGTTTTAATTCAGTTGTTGTTTGAGTGACTTTGGCTGGGTCTGGACTGGTGTATGACTGGTGTTGAATTTTGATCAGTCCCTGGTATCACACTCCCTTCCTGGAACATGCCTAAATCTTCTTCAGCTGTTTTTGTGCCCGGCCTTTAATTTTAGGCCGACCATCAGATGTGCACTGGGTCTCCTGGATGACTTCACGCTCTGAGCATAAAGGAAATTAAAAACCTGACCTTGATATCAAGCCTTATTCCACTGCAGATAGGAAACAGGCGAGACAGAGTGCCTGTGGCATCACCCTATCACCTAGTTCTTGAGCAGTGAATGAAACGTCTGTCCACGGAATGACAGGTCTGTGTCGGGTGTGTGGGTGGACCTCTTGCTAAAGACAAATACTTGTTTTAGAGGAAACAAGCAACTATAAACCAGGGAGACACTACAGAAGGCAGCGGGAGGAGGGAGTAGGATCAAAACAAGGGGGGTGGGAATTGTACAGGGACTATAACCAAGATGAAAATGCATACATTGTGCAAAAATGAAAAATGATGTAAAAAATATATAAAATGAAAAAAAACAAAAAAGAGAGAAAAATAAAGTTATTTTGATAATATTATTTTAAATATATGTAGAAATGATAACATTTTAGATATTGCACTAAGTAAAATATATTATTAAAATATAAAAAAAAATACAAAAAAACCCCAAAGCAAAACAAAACAAAAACCTGAGATCCCAGGCTCTAGAACAAAAAAATTTCTTTTACTTTGCCTTCCTAAATACAACCAGTTACTTAAGCTTCATAACTCACTTTATCATCTGTAAAACAGAGATTCTCTGAACTTCCACCTGGGTTACTGTCACTGGTAAATGAAAGAAATTTTGTAAAGTTGTCTAATTATGTACATAGTATATATATATATATACACATACACACTTATCTATATAATGTTATATATATACACTATATAACATACCATATAACATATATAGTATATATACTTAACTATGGCATGTATTATAGAGAATATATAACATACTATATTATTTATATTATATAGTTTATAGATTTATATATATCATATATAGTATATATCATAGTATGTGATATATTTACATAGGATATATACACATATCACATATATCACCATATATACACTATATGCTATGATATATAGTGTATACTCTATGTATACTATGATATATACTATATGCATGTATATATTATATACTTTGTATATATTGATTTTATAAAGATATATCATTATTATTAATAATATGCAATTGACAGAAGATGGAAGCACCAATAAATGGGAAGGAAAAGAGAGAAGTGTATCCACAGTGTAGCTCTATACATTTTAGGATCATATCCAGGTCTGCGGAGAACTATTTAATTAATCTGTTGTGTAATATATTCTTTTCATAATGTATCACCACATAATTCTTTTAGTGTTCGTTGTGCTATAGTATCAGTAGCACCACTGGTAAGATTTAAGTTCTGTAACATTTTGTTTTCAAGACCTAAGCCTAATTACTGCATTTTAAAGGGAAAATTTTAGGCTAGATTATAATCTGTTTTGTTGAGCAGAAGCAAATCTGTAGAGGGCTAATCTGTAAATCAATGCCAACACGAAGACTATTTTTTTGAAGTCTGAAGAGCATAGTTTTGTTTGTGGAAAATTTTCAGTGGTCAGAGGTATTTGCTTCATAAATACTGCCCAAACTGCCCTACTTTTCCTTTCTGGCAGTTCCCAGCTGAGCGTTGATTTTATTAAACAGTTCTTTGAAGCCCCTTCTGTTCTCAAACACCTCACATGAGCTGTCATCTTCCTCAAGATAAGAGGACCTTTGCTTCAATTCTGGACAGTTTCCAGGACTGTGTGATATTTAATGAGTCTGTGTAACCTTGCTGATACTTAAGCATAATGTGTATGAGTGTGAGAGAGTGAGTGTGTGTGTGTGTGTGTGTATGGAGGTGTATGAATAAAGCAGAGAGTGTCTTCTGGTGGCAGTGGCTTCCTATAAAGTGTCCAAGGGGACAGAAGTGGTAATAGGGTTATTTTCTTGGCCCCTCAACGTGGCTGAGAAGCTGGCTTGGCCATTTATGCTTCAGCACAGCAGGTTGGTGACGAAACCTTTGCCTTGGAGGGAAGGTGTCCCAGTGTCCCAGAGGACTACAGCTGCAGACCACACTGATAACTAGGTCTGCCCAAAAGTCACCACCCACCTGTTTGGTTGGATTTTCCACCAAGGAGTCTTGGGCCACAGCTCCCAGGTAAACAGCTGCCACTAAAGCTTTGGTTTGGGAGGACCAGGAAGCCTGAACGCGGGTACACATGATCTCCATGATTTTGATTGTCCACATTATCAGCTCAGAGCACGACTCTCCTGAAACCCTTCTCCACCAATGTAAATACCGCCGATTCTGGAAAGGATCTTCCAGAATGAGCTGATATTCAAAGCCTACTCGTAAGCTGAAAAAGCGTTCCCAGCACCCGCCCAAATTCCAAGTACAAGACGCAGTTGGGTGTCTGGGGCAGGGGCCTGCACCTCTTTTTCAGAACTTAGGCTTGCAAAAAATAAATAAATAAATAAATAAATAAATAAAATCTGGAGAGTGCAGCCATGCAATAGCAACCCTGTTCTTACAGGGGGAGTAAGTCTGAATCCAGAGGGCTGGAAGAGCGCGATGGGAAACTCGCAGCCCTCTGTGTTTGCTTGTGTGCCACAGGCCGGCTCGGCTCAGGGTGTAGGGAGTAAGTCTTGCCCCACGAATGGAAGGGCAGAGGGAACGTGGGCGCGGAGGTGTTGGCTAGCAGCGCGGGGATCCCTCCTGGGGTTTCCCTTTGCGCGCAGATTTACCCTTTTGCAGAAGGAAAAGCGCAGCCATCGCAGCGGGCGCGCGGACCCGCAGTTCCCCGGGCGCCCCGAACCGGACCTGGGCGCGGCTGGGGGCGCTCTCCAGGGCCAGGCGCCCCCGGGGTGGTCGGGGTGGAGGGGGATCGAGCGGCGGGGAGCCCGGGCGGGGAGCCCCGAGGCAGACGCGCGCGCCTGGCGCCCCGCGGGGATGCGCGCCTCCTGCAGCTGGGCGAGGCTGCTGCGCCCGCTGGCGTCTTTTTCCTCCTCCGGTGGCCTCGGTTCCAGCCGGGCTGGGCGGGCCGGGTGGCGCTCGGGGGCTGGGCTCCGTGTCCCCACTTTCCCTCCCTCCCCGGGCCGTCCCGGGAGGGCGGGCCAATGAGCGCCAAGAGGAGGGGAGCGGGAAGCGGGGCGCGCTCCGCCGCGGGCCTCCTACGCGCCAGTGGCCGCTGCGCCAAAGCCAAGTTTGCGCCCGGGGAGTTTGCGCCGGTTCGCGTCCCGGGCCTCGCTGCCGGGTGCTCTGAGCCGGGCGGCCGCAGGCCCCTTGGGTGCAGCCACCCACGGGCGCTCGGGGGCGAGGACGCCGAGCAGGGGAGCGCAGGCCGGGGCTGCGCCTCCTGAAGATGCAGGATGGCAGCAGAGCCGCCGTCCAGCCCCTCCTACCGAACCACCGGCTCCACCTGCCTGCACCCGCTCAGCGAGCTCCTGGGCATCCCGCTGGATCAGGTAACCGCGCGCTGCGGGGCCCCCAGGAGCGTGAGCGCGGGGATCCTCCGAGCCCTGGCAGGCAGGGAGCCTGGGCACCATGCGGGGGAGGGTGGTTGTGGGGCGCGGGGAGTGTGACCTACCTGGGTCCCGCCCCTATAGCAGAATTTTAGAGCTACAAATCAAGACAGGTGGGTTTGTTTTTGTTTTTTTTTTTGGGTTGATGTTTTTCTCTTGTAAGTTGACATACCCGGCACGACAGGTTCGAATAAACTTTTTTTCTTTTTGTTTGAAGTTTTGAGATGACTGGTTTCCTGTAAGCAGGTTCTCAAGTGTTGAGATCCAGGAATCAAGTGTTTTCTTCTACCAGTAGAGTCAGGCTCTTGTCATTGTTAATTTTGATGATGTAAAAATAAGCCTGATTTCATCTGTAGTTTTTTTTTTCCCAAGATTATTTATGCATACAAGAGCTGGGGCACAGGCCAGAGATGCAGGGGTGAGAAGATTCACCAGAGACAGAGTGGGGAGCAGAACAGGCAGACTGACGAAATACACTGCTGAGGGGAGCAGTGTGCGAGACAGGAGGGGTCTGCCTCACCATGTGGGTAGCTCCCTGGCCAGCTGGAGATGGAACTTGTGCTGTAGAGGCTTCAGATTGCTTCATTATGCACTGCTTGACCCCCTGCGCCACCAGGGAGACCCTCATCTGTAGTTTTGGAATGAGAGATCTGGTGTTAAACTTAAGCAGCCAGGCTTATCAAAGCAGGGTGATGATTTTTTGTTTCATGTGTGGTGCTGCCAGGGGTGGGCGGTGCCCATGGATATTGTGGTTCTCCAGGACCTTATTCCCTCAATTTGGAGTTGCAGGGTCCTGAGTAGGACAAGTTAGTGGGGGAAGCTGTAATATTTTTGTTGAGTGTTGAAGTTATTTGAACCTTCCAGGAACCATTACATTGAAAATGGCAACAAGGAACAGTCATTCCTGGTAAGAAATCTTCCCGAGATGTTCTCATTTTCTTTCCTCTTTAGGTGCTGCCTTGTAGTCTGTAGTGAGTCAGTAAGTATATGTTGATTTAAATGAAAGAGGGTAAGGTGAACTGGAGAGGGACCTCAAGCGCTTCAGATGACTTTCTTTCATGCTGAGTTTTTGCCAGTTTTCTTTCTCTGCCACTCACTAGTGATTTTTTTCCTCCTTTCAAACAAGAACATACCTGCCGTCCCTTCCAACACATTCTTAGTGTTGGATTCCTTCAGCAAGGAGGAAGTGAGACTTGGAGTTTCTGTGTTGTTTACTGAGCCACCCTCCTACCCGGCTCCCAGTGAGGATCTGACCTTCTATCTCATCAGTGGCAAAATCCAGAAAATCAGGAAATTGGAAAGATGCTAACTCTTGCTTTCATAAATTACTTTGCTTTTTGTAGTTAGGGTACAAGAGGCCATGGCAGAGGCAGGCAGAGTAGCAGATTCTTTTGACCTGATATAAAGCATAAGCAGCCACATTTCCTTCGGGAGTGTTGGTTTTTCATTTACTCCTCTACCCCCTCATCACCATGTATTTTGATTGCATTTTTTGTTTTGAGCTGATCTGCACAGCTATAGAGAGGAATCCGCAGAGGCTTTTTGGATGGAAAGAGATAGCTCCGTGGACACTGGAAGTAGGATGTTATTAAGTGCTTTTTAACTGCATCCACCCTCACCCCCAATCTCCTGTTAAAGGAGCTCTGTTTTTAATTTATAAAAAAGAACAAAAGAGCCTTAGGGGTGTTTGAAACTGGAAGGGAGGGATTTCTGGGAGGAACGAAAGAAAAAAAAATGTGGGCTATAAGCGAAGACGCAGCTCTCAGGGATCCCCCCCCCCCACCCCCCTGCCCCGTCTTCCTCTGCACAGGGTCAAGTCTGAGTGATTGTAGGTGGAAAAAAACATTTCTGGTGCAAAGCCCCAGGTAGCTTATTTTAGGTCCAAGGAAAATCCCAAACCATAAATAATGTGGTTTGAGGTGAAATTGTGGCTTGAGAGTTTGGAAGCTTAGTGTGTTTTTTTCCCCTCACATGTTCAAGGGCTTTTAAAGATCAGACTGACAGGGTGTCATTCCCGCGCTGCCTGCAGACTCCCTCTGGCTGCTTTTCTGGCTGTTGTGGGTACTCCATCCTCATGCGTGGGGTGGCAGTGGCAGATGGTGATAAGACCTACATTTTGGTGTGGCAGAATCATGTTTAGATAAAAAAATACTCTACTGCGTGGAAGATCCTTTTATCAGACAGGGTTCTGGCAGAAAACAGAATCCAACTTAGTGGCTGCAATGAGAAGCCGCTAATGAACTGCTAAGAGGGCTGTGGGCAGCCTTAAGGGAACCAACAGAGGATGCTGAGATGCCAAGACTGGGTGCCCGAGAGGCAAGGAGTAAGCTCTGCTGTTACCACTCAGTGAGAGCTGCACCCAGGCCCTGGGGGATGCAGTGGGGGATGCCTCCCATCTTACAGCACCCCCATCTTTTGCAAAGGTGACTGGCCTGAGGCATCTAGGTACTGTGGTCTTCAGGGGCTTCTCCTGGGCACAGACCAAAGGCACAGAGAAAAGTGAACCCAGATCTGAAGTGCAATCCCAGAAGTGTGCAGTTCTTCATACATGTTCGCTTTGGCCCCATTATGTAGTGACCATCCATTGGCCTCAAGTTCCCTCCCACATGGGTCTTCCTATGTTCCTCAGTGATGTCGAGTCCATTCCCACTGTCTTAACCAGTTCATACCTATGTTCATAATTTCTCAGTTGATGGCATTTCTGAGAACATCTTTGAGTTCTGGGTATGCCTGTGTCAAGTAGTTTATTATCTGCAAAACTGGGACTATCTAGTGAACAATATCCATGGAACATTCTACCTTGTGGGGCCTCCCTGGTGGTGCAAGAGGTTAAGACAGAGCACTATGAAGCTATCTGCAGCCACTGCAGCACGAGTTCGATCCCTGGCCAGGGAGGTGACCCACATGGCGCAGCAGACCCCTCCTGCCTCGCCTGCTGCTCCCCTCAGCAGTGTATTTCAGTGTATCTGCCTGCTCTGCTCCTCACTCTGTCTCTGGTGACTCCTCTCACCCACCGCATCTCTGGCCTGTACCTCAGCTCTTGTTTGCATAAATACATAAATCTTAAAAAAAAAAAAATTCTACCTTGCGAGTGAGGAACTCATTCCTTTTCATCAGATTTTTCCAATTACCTGTTCTGTTAACTGCTGGGGGGAGCCTGTGTGCAATTGTGACTTTACCGAGGACAAGATTGGGGTTTTAATTTCCAGGGACTTTTACTAGTTGACATTCTCCTAAAACGGTTAAATGAAAAATGTCTCGTTTAATTAGAGACACATAGAGCACAGCCACTCAGATCCAGAGTAGAGAAGTGGAGCATGATTCAGGGGCCTCCCTAGTGCCTTGCAGAAGGATTGCTTGAAAACTTGCTAAATAATGAGTCCCCATCTGTCTAGCAAATATGGAGCCATGGCCGTTAGTAGAACTTCTCGGACACAGTGCCTCACTTACCCAGGATAAATGAGATCAGAACTTTCCTTTCCCATCAAGCAATGGAAGATGTGTGTTTTGATAAGTTTAAATCACCTCCTTGCCTTCTCTGCTTTGTTTGGGCTGTGGGGTGTGACATGATCTGTCTTTAACCGGAGGCTTCTTGGTTTGCAAAACTGACTGAACTAACAGGATGAATGCTTTTAATGTTGATGTTATTAATTTGTGTGATGTGTGGTTATGTTCCAGCTGGGAAAGCTGAGAAAGAAACCTTTTCTGGCTTTAAGGAATTTCCATTTTGGTGGTGAGGAATTCTGGCTGTCAGAGATGTTTTTTCCTACTGGCACCACCAAACTCTGTGTGTGTTTGCATAAAGTGTCAATTCACTATTAAAGTAAGATACTAGATTTCTTTGTCTAGTTTCCTCCCCCTCTAGCTTCCTTTCCCCTATGTAATCTGCAGAAAAAAGAGGTAAGGAAAAATATACCAGGAAATTAGAATCCAGGAAATGATTCTGAGATTAAAGCAGCAAAGGTTTGGGACTATTAACATGAGCTTGTGTTACAGTTTAAAAGCAGAGTGAATGAAGACCAGCTCTGAAGACCCGGAGATCAGATTAATGGTGATAGAGCACTGGGTTTTGATCATTTCTCTGGGACTGCTGATCACAGGCTTCTGGACTTGTCTGGAGCTTTCTGTCACCTGGCTGATTCCTTGTCCATTCTTGGAAAGCCCAACCTTCAAGTTCTTATCTGAGGCTTGCCCTTCCTTAAAAGTTCGGCTCACATTCCACAGTCATTATTAAACCAATTAAATATTTATTTAACGCTGGTAGTGCCGGGTGCCTGGCCAGGTGGTAGAAACATGGGGGTGAAAAAATCAGGGTCTCTGTCCTCAAATAGTTTATATTTTAGTAGATGGTACCAAGGACCCATTTAAGTATACATGTGCCATATTCTCACAGGCCTTTGTAGGTGGTAACAGAGGTTCCTAAATGGTACCCTGGTAGAAAAGAGAAAGGAGGGCCTCCCCTGGTGGCGCAGGGGTTGAGCGCTGGGTTGTGAAGCTGCCCGCAGCCTCTGCAGCGCCGGTTCGATCCCCAGCCACCAGCAAGGGTCCCATATGGCGCACAGACCTCTCCTGCTGCGCCCGCTGCTCCCCTCAGCAGTGTATTTCATCAGTCTGCCTGTTCTGTTCCCTGCTCTGGCTCTGGTGAATTCTCTCACCCTCCCGTGCTCCTGACTGTACCCAGTGCTTGTATAAATAAATAAAAAAAAGAAAAGAGAAAGGACACCAGGGACAGGTTGGGCTCCTGTGGAATTTACTGTTTATCTTTGATAGGGTTTACATTTAACACTTAATAAGTGTCACGTTCTATGGTTAATTATCTTGCTGGGTTCTATGTTGAATTTCAAGGTTCTTTGAGGTTGCAGTTTTATCCTTACATTCTATGGATATAATAGGTGCTCATAAGTGCTTATCATTAGTAACAATATATGCCAGTGTTAATGATATAAATTATCAAACTTCAATATATAGACTCTCACTTTGAAATGGATAGATTGGTCTTCATGGGAACAAGGGTTATTCACACCACCTCCAGGCTCTGCCTGAGGGTTTCTGACAGAACAATCTGCTCTCCCCCTTGGAGCTTTGCAGTTGAACTCAGCTTAGCATAGTGGTAGGCATATGGGAGGCTACTTTACTGCTGTTCCCCCTAATTCACAAGGATAAGGGTGGGAGGACTACTGTGTATTTTCTTTCTTTTTTTTTTTGAACAAAGGGGGGCAGCTTCTTTTTCTTTTTTTTAAAGATTTATTTATTTATGCATACCAGAACTGGGGCACAGGCCAGAGGTGCGGGAGGGCGAGAGGATTCACCAGAGATAGAATGGGGAACAGAACAGGTGGATTGAGTGAAATACACTGCTGAGGGGAGCAGCAGGCAAGACAAGAGAGGTCTGCTGCACCATATGTGGATCACTCCCTGGCTGGGGATCGAACTCTTGCTGCAGTGGCTGCAGATAGCTTCTTAGTGCGGAGACTTAACCCCTTGCACCACCAGGGAGGCCCCTGTCTATTTCTTTTTTGAAAGTAGTTCTTGCAAGTTCAGCTCTTTCATCCCCACTTAAATTCCCCTTTATTGTCTGATATTGAAAATGATTGCTTACATAAGGAAAATAATTTGGTTAGACCAAAAACTAGTATTGAGTTTCTCCTCTGTTTCAGGAATTCCTGGGGTGGTGATTCAAACATGACTAAAATAAGGCCCATCCTCCAGAACTCATTGTTGGGGTGGGTGGGGACACATGTCAGCTAGAGTTGCTCATGGGGCTACCTGGCTCAATAGCAGCAGCCTGGAAACTTATTGGAAATTTACATTTTTGGCCCTCCCCCAACCCCCATCGGAGGTCCTGGCCATGGGACATTTAAGGCAACCTCCAGGCTGGTGCTGATGGCCTGAAAATTTGAGAACCAATGGTGACAGCAGGTAGTTGGGATACAAGTGAAGCTCATACTGTGGCTGCAGGATGGAGTGATAGGGCTGTTCTTTGTGGTACTAGCTCAGGTGCAGTTTCTCTATGTGCTTTATTCAAGGAACCAAGAGGCCACAGAAGTGGCTAGTGGAGTGCGGTTGTGAGGGTGGCAGGTGCTCTTGGTTGGAGGCAGTAAGCAGTCCTTTCACAAGGAAGCTGGAACACTGGTGAAGTGTTTGTATTCATCTTACAGGCCAGGGGCTTAGCAAACTTAAGAAAAAATGTTTATTCAAGTAACGTAGCTATAACATTCCATGGAGTTCAGGTGTACAACATTCTGCTTTGACATCTGTAGACACTACATCACCATCACCACTGATAGTCAGGTTTCTCTCCCTCACCTAAGCCTTCATCTGCTTTATCTGTTTCACCCCCACAACCCCTCCCAATCTCTCTGGGGATCACCAATCTGTTCTCTGATTCTAGGAGTTTGTTTTTTTATTTGCTTTGCTTCTTCCACTTGAGTGAAATCATAATAGTGCTTGTCTTTCTACATCTGACTTATTTCACTTAACACAGTCCTCTCAAGTTCCATCTGTGTTGTCACAAATGACAAGATTTCATCTTTTCTTTATAGCTGCGTAGTATTCCATTGTTTGTGTGAGTGTGTGTATGTATAGCACAACTTCTTATCCATTTATCCTTTGATAGGTACTTAGGTTGTTTCTACTAATGAAAAAGAGTGAACTGTCCTTCAAAAAATTTAAGAGTAGAAATGCCATATGAACCAGCTATTCCACTTCTGGGCATTTACATGAAGAATATAAAGCTAATTCAAAAAAATATATGCATCCCCATGTGCAATGTGGCATTATTTACTACAGTGAACATTTTCTGTAATAGTCCGCACAGTAAATATTTTCAGCTTTCCTGGCCCTGTAGTCTGTTACACTGCTCAACTTGGCCATCGTTGCATGAAAACAGCCACAGATAGTATGTAAATAAGTAAGCATGGCTGTGTTCTCATCATACTTGACTTACAGACACTGAAATTTGAATTTCATATCATTGACCTTGTCATGAAATTTTTCTTTTTTTTTCATTTATTTCAGCCCTTTAAAAATGCAAAACATTTTTAGTTACCAGGACATACAAAAACAGGCAGTGGGTTGGATCTATTTCCCCCTCATAGTTTTCCTTAAAACTTGGTGCCTGGCTCAGCATCAGAATATACTGTGATGTGTGTTGCTGAGGGCCAGCCCAGACCTACTGAATGCAAGTATTAGGGTGGACAGGCTCCCCCTGGGGCTTCTCATGCCAAGTGACATTTGAGAGCCCCCACTGCCATGGAGGGGAGGTGTTGAAGGATCACAGAAGGATCAAAAAGCTCCATTTTTGTCAGGTGGTATAGGAGGTCATGGCTGCAGGGCTGGGGGAGCAGGGGTTTGAGGATGGGCATAGGAAGGTTTAGTGTGGTCTTTACAGGGGAGCGGGGAATGAGCTGACCAGGGTTGAGCTGCTGAGTATAATCAACCCACTGAAAATCAAGAATTTTTATGCTAGTCCATGATTTCTCTCTTTCAGCAGCCCCTTTTAGGATTAAAAGCATAACAGACAGTTGGACATTTGCAGAGAAGGTTGCTGGAAAGTTATGTCCATCCTAGGAAATTTACCCAAAGAACACAAAAACACTAATTTGAAAGGAAACCTGCCCTCCTATGTTTATTGCACGAGGCTCAAGTGGAGAAGTGGAGTTGTGAGCTGGGCCTGGGTTAGGGAGAGGGACTGAGTCTTCGGCATGGGGAGGTAGCCCCTGGGGTCCAGGAGTCCTGAAGAGGCGGTGCCCAGCGACTGGCCCTGAGCATTGTGATTACTCCTGGACCTGCATACCAGTGTGGAAACTTCCTTTGTGCTTCTAAGGCATTACTTCTGGGAGGTGGAGGATGGACTTGCTGAAATTGCCAGAGCACATCAGCTGCTAAGCTATGTGAGAGGATAAGACTGTGAGGTCTGATGTCAGAGTCCGCAGAATTGAGAGAACAGGGCTGGTGGGTTGGGTACTGTCCCTTAGTCCAGCCCTACCAGAGCCTGTGCACACAGACCAGGGGTCTGGTGAGCCCTGGACATGGGCTGACTCCCCAGAAAAGTGCCTGCGGAGCATCACAACCTGGTGACAGTGTTTGATGGGAGCACAGTGAGGGTGCAGGGGAGGCCTTATACTCCCTGGTCTTTCAAGCAGAGGCCTGGAAGATCCTCGAGTTTTAGCCTTCCTGTTGTAGAACAAGAAGTGGTTCTCCCCAGCCCAGCCTCCATTTGCCTCTCTCTCCTAAGGACACTGACAGCTCCATGCATTGAATGCTTACACCACCAGGCATGCAGCCAGCTGCTCTGTACACATTCTCTGACTTAATTGCTGTAACACTTTAAGTTACACTATAAATTTCAAGTTAAACAGGCCTGCAAAGCTTAGGTAACTTGCTTGTAGCCAAAGCTGGGAGGGGGTAGAGGGAGGACTTGAACCCATGGCCATCACTGCAGATTTGCCCTTAGTCCTGGCACTGTGCTCCAGCCACCACTTCTAGTTCCTGTGCTTTAGACACTGGGAGTCCTTCATCCTTTGTACCTCCCAGCTCCGCTCACACTGTATCCTTCCTTTTCTCTAGAGCTTAGGCCTCACTTGGTCCTTATTTCTCACTTCACCTCCTCCTATCTGCTCCCTCAGAGCCTGGCCTCACTGTCTTCCTTCCATTTAGAAACCAGCCTGCTTCTGGCTTCCTTAGATCTGAATGGTCCCCCTCTTGCCTCATCCAACTCTGCTGCCATACCCCTGTGCCTCTTAACCTTTTTGTCTTTTCTATTTACTGAGTCTTTTTTTTTTTTTGCCCTGGCAGACTTGGACAACTTTCAACAGTTACTTACTGAGCACTGTTTGCCAACCATTGGGCCGGAATGGGGATATGGAGGTTAATAGGATCTGTGCCTTCCAGGACACAAATCATCAGCACTAGTTGAACTTGTTAAACGACTCTGTTGCATGTCCACCCTTGTAACTGCTGTGTGCCTGAGAGGGACTCGGGGCCTCGGTGCCCCTGGGCCTGTCCTGAGGTGAGGGCCAGGGGCAGGTGATTCCTGGGAGCTGCTACTTCAGAGGGAACAGGGTTATGTGCTGGGGTGGGGCATGGTGAGGCAGATAATATTCCAGAAGAAGCTATTTGAGAAAAATGAACTGAGACCTTTTTTATGGGCAGTGACAAGATGAATCTTAGTCATCTAGGTATGCTTAAGACAAAGTAGGAACTAAATAAATATTCATTGAGTTGAACTAGAACTTTATTTACATTCTTACATTGGAATGGACTCAATGAATATAAAATTGGGAGCCAGTTCTTTTTTTTCCAACTTGTTAGGCCTGTTTAATATTTGGAACCTGCGTGTCATAGGGAATAAGGCTAATTTCTGATTTGAAAAATGATTAATGACCCAGTTGGTGATAGTTAAATGTTAATCATGGATTGTTTAAATCTAACATTTTCATTATGTGAAGAATGCAAATTGTAAATGCAGAGACTCCTAACATTTTTTGGGCCAGCTGTCTTAGAATTGTGTGAACAACAGGGAGAAATTCCCTTCAGTTGTCTAAAGTCATGTCATGTGTGTAAAAGGGTCTGAAGTACTCCCCAGAGTTTTGGAATATGGCCTCCAAGTTACATTTATAAAGAAAAATTTCATAAAGCGATTATACCTAAGCAGATACAAATGGAAACCTCTTTTACATCAGCAACTTACAAAATGATTTCAATATGTATAATTTATAGCAGCGTTTGCTTACATACTTTCGACTCGCTTTCTATTCTGTGAATCAACCCTTTCAATAAACAGGATAAAGGGAGAACTTGCTGAGTCTTATTGACAATTTCTAGTAGTTTTGCCAGGATGGCACAAGAAGAGAGAATCATCAGTGGGAAAAATTACTTCAAGCAGTTTGTACTGGTTAAACATGTGCTTTCTTAAAATATCACTATCCCTTTGGGCTGTACAAACATGATCATTTGCTACAGATGAACTCATCAACCCATTGTTATGTGTTCAGTTTTCCAAAGAAAAAATGCACTTGGTGAATCATTCACCAACTTCCTTCTAATAGTGGAGCTCTGCTTATAACTTGTAGACTGATCTGTGCTTAATTTTCTTTTATGCCTTAGTTCCATTGATCTGATCTGAAGTATGTTTTTGAAGATCTGCCATAACATTAAGACTGTTTAAATTGTTGCATTCAGATTTCTGGACTGGTTGTGCTAAGGTATTATCGAGGGTCACCCAGAAACCCCAAACTCTTAAGGGGTACATGCTCTCAAGGGATTCTGCCATCCACTGCATAAAGATAAAAGAAGCACACACGTGGTGTGATAGATCTCTAATAGAATTAGCGTGCATAGAGAAGAAAGGGTATTTCTAACCATCATTTCCTGATAAAAGACCCCAGATTATCCATTCCCTCACAGGCAAATGCCCAGCCAAATGGGGTTGTCCTAAAAAGGGGCTGCGGAGTCCTGAAAGTTTGTCACAAGTCTAAGGTAACTTCTGGTGGGGAACCACAGGAAAGGGGTTCTAAAGCAGTTTCCTAAGAGCTGGGGCAGAGGAGATACCACATCAAGATAACAGCTGCCACTGTCAACCTCCCCACGTGCCTCTCACCCACCTGTGTCTTCCAGGTGTCTAGGTGTCTGTTCTTCCAAGTCCCCCCAAGTCCCTGTGTGTAAGTCCAAGCTAGAGTCCTCCAGCTCACCTGCCATCTAGATTCTGTAGCTTCACTTGGCTGGTCAGCTCTACCCCCAGTTCCCAGCAGCTCCCCTGCTCAGGAAGTCTGGCTCATGGCATAATGGGACCTGCAATCCAGGTGGCTGCATGTAAGAGGGGGTAGGGAAAATGATTCTGTTCCTTAACAATAGGACTAGCATTGCCCAACCCTTATTACAAATAGTCTGTGCTTAGGCGATTTTACCAAACAACCACACAGAACTCAGGTTTTAGTCTAGTTTATAAAAGAATGGGGGTGCCTTGAAACATTCTAAATTTTATTTCCAACAATTAAAATAAAACATACTGTGGTTAACTCTCCCTGCCCCCATTCTGCATTCTGTAATTCTAATTTGGAGCACAGTCAGCAAAGGTAGACGCACAGCAAGAGGCTGTTTCGCCTTAGAGGAAGTTGCTAAATCCAAAAGGCATTTGTGAAATTTCACATAGTGGTTTAACTGAGTCTCACTGGGTGGAAATTCCTCCCCTCTCCTTCCCCCATCCCATCCACGTTATCTTTTGCTCTTTTTTTCATTTTATTTTAAATTTTTATTTTAACCAGTTATTTGTTTTTAATTTTATATGTGTTTTTCTGTTTTGTATGTATACAGCATAAAATATTATTTTTCTGACTAGGTCATTTAAGTACCTAGTATCAAAATCCTAGTATCACAATCACAAGGCAGAAAAGGGGGGGATATTATAAAAGGTCAACCACTGCCTCCTCCCCACCCCCATACACAGTATATGGTTCTTCCACGCCTTGCCTTTTTAAATTTTTCTTATGCACAGTGTCTCTTAGGGATTGGTTCAGATCTGCATAGACAGAGCCCTTGCGACATTTGACTTCCTTTCTGCCTTGACAGAGAGTTCTGTTTTTGTGCTTCCAAGAACTGCTTGATCCTTTAGCCAAGCTGAGCGCACTGGAGGCAGAAGGTTGGGGTTGGTTTCCTGGTTCCCCTGGGATGGAGACAAGTAGTCTCCAGACTTAGGCCTGAGGACATTAAAGAATCCAGAGTCCCCAGGCAGGGTGAAAACATCCCTGCTTCTAACTAGCTTGGTGATGGTGGTGTTGCTCTGGAATCCTTGGCATCCTCAGCCGGTGGAATCATGCTCTTTAAGACCCATTCAGCTCTAAAATTTTGTGATATCAAGACCCTCAGTAGTAGCAAGGAAGTCTTGGTGCTAGGTTGTAAAGAAACACTTTTTAAGGGCAAAACCCACAAACCAAGTCTCTATTTCCCTCTCCTCCCCCAACTTTTGAGTGGCTTTTGCTATAATAATTGTACCTGTTTATTTTGCTTTCATCTTTTTTTTTTTTAAGATTTATTTATGCATACAAGAGCTGGGGTACAGGCCAGAGATTGGGAGTGGTGGTGAGGAGATTCACGAGAGACAGACTGGGGAGCAGAACAGGCAGATCCATTGAAATACACTGCTGAGGGGAGCAGCAGGCCAGACAGGTCTACTGTGCCATGTGGATTATCTCCCTGGCCAGGGATCAAACTCATGCTGCAGTGGCTGCAGATAGCTTGATAGTGCTAAGACTTAACCCTTTGCGCCACCAGGGAGGCCCCTGCTTTCTTATTTCTCCCCATGACATGTGTGCATTTTAGTACATGTTGACTGTAGTAATAGGATCTTCGGGACTCTGGAATCTTTGGATAAGGTTGGCATGCCTTAGGAATTGCCTGCTTTGCTCTGGACCAAAGATCATGTGGAGAAATGCTTCTATTTGTTGTCTGCTAGGGCTAGTTACATGGTTTTTCTCTTTTCTCCATTCTCAAAGATAATTGCCATTCATCTCCAAACAATAGTGTTAACTTGCTTGTAGATTATTTAACAAAAGGGAAATAAATTAACATTTATGTGAAATTACAGTCAGAGGACCATTTTATATGCATTGTGGAGGGAAGGGCAAAGCGATTTTATATTTTCTTAATATGGGGGTCTGGGATTGGCGTTTACATCAAAAGTATAGTAGAAGACTAGCTTACATTTATGTTTTAAAAGTTTTTATTTTGCTTTGCTTTATTACTTTTTTTGACCTCAGTCTTATTGAATCTTTCTGCTGCGGAATTTAGAGTGTCTGTGTGTGTGTGTGTGTGTGTGTATATATACACATATTGATGTATATAAATATATCTTTATCTGATTGCCTATTTTAGTTTAAAAGGAGGGAAAAATGAGGCTGTTAATGAAATGATGAATAATCACTTCACCAAGATACAGAGCTGGGCTGTATTTCATCCTCATAATGAATAATGACTTACGACTGTGTGTTTTAGCTGGTTGAAATTGCAGAGAGAATTTGAAAGCTGTAAAACAATTTAGAAATTGACCACTTATGAGATTCTGTGAGAGCTAGAAAATCACCTCTTATGTCTTGGCCCACCCTCTCCCCGGCCACTGATTAGAGGAATATGTATCTAGAGTTGATTTTCCATTGCAAATTTTCTCAAAGAATTGGAGAAGTCAGAAAAGAATCAGAAAAAAGAGTACAAGAAAAACCACTGAAGATTGACAAATAAAAGGAAATGAACTAGTGTGAAAGAGTCCACTAAGGATGGCAAAAGTCACAGGTCATGGAGTGGCCATCAGTGTTGTTTTTAGGCAAGCGTAGATGGGTGTGCCATTTTCAGTTCCCAAATTAGGCCTTGAAGTCAATGACCTAGGAGTGCTTCTTAAGTGTATATCACAAAGCCCAACTGAAAGTACCAATGGTCTCATCATTTTTAATAAGTAACTTGTACATCTTTATTCTTTTATTTTTTAAGATTGATTTATTTATGCATACAAGTTATTTATGCATATGCATTCATTTATGCATGCAAGTCATTATTCATTATTTATGTAACTGAGGTGTAGACCAGGAGTGCAGGGGGTAGGGGGAGGTGAGAGGATTCACCAGATAGAGCCGGGAGCAGAACAGGCACATCCACTGAAATACACTGCTGTGGGGAGCAGCTGGCGAGACAGGAGAGGTCTGCTGCGCTGTTGTGGGTTGTTCCCTGGCTAGCAGGGGGATCAAACTAGTGCTGCAGTGGCTGGCAATAGCTTGATAGCCCTGTCTTTAACCCCTGCACCACCAGGGAGACCCTTGTAACATGTACATCTTTTAAAGACTGCCTTTTGCTTCATACTGGAGGGATCCCATTATCATGAAATCTTTATTTTGGTAATTTAAAAAAAACAAATTTTTACTTTAGAATAATTTTAAATTCACAGAAAACTTATAATGATACTACAAAGGGTGTTATATGTGTCTCAATCAGTTTTCTCCAATGTTACCATCTTACATTACCTTAGCACATTTGTCAAAATTAAAAAAAATCAACCTTGGTAAATTGGTAAATAAAAAATGAGATAAACTTGAGATAATTTCACCATTTTTTCCCATTAATATCTTCTTTCAGTTCTAGGAGCCTATACTTCTGATTCACCCACTTTCAGTGTGGAATTTGGTGGTTTTTTTTTTTTTTTTTAGTGTATTCCCAAGGTTGTGTAACTGTTGTCACAATCTAACTTTTGGATATTTTAGACTCCCTTGGAAGACACCCCGAGTCACTAGCTGTTCCCATGTCTTCCCAGCCCCTTGTCCCCTTCTCCTGCCCCAGCCACTGGCTACCTCTAATCTACATTTTCTCTCTACAAATTGGCCTCTTCTGGACATTTCATATAAATGGAATCATACAATATGTGTCTTTGTGACTCATTTCTTTTATTTTCAAGGGTTTCTGGTGATTTTTGTTTGGATGTTCATGCTCTGTTGTGCTTCATCTGTGGAAAGATTTTGAGACTTGACTTTAAAGTATAATCCTTTGGGGAGAATTTGGAATATATTCTGCCAGGGCATTTTGGAGCACCCCCAATCTGGGCATTCCTACTTGTATTTTTTTTTTTTTTTTTGGCCATGTGAATTTGGGTCTCCAAACTCTTTATTTTCAGGACAGTCTTTCTACATTTTGTGGCTCCATCCAGAGACAAAGTCCACGTAAACACACATCCTACTCTCTCCTTGTTCTCTCGTGAGGTGTTGCCTTTTAGAAGTTTTAGAAGGGGTCCTGGCTTCAAGACAAGTCTTTGCTTTAAGCAAAATCTCAGACTTTTCCTCCCACCTCTCCATTCTCAGCCTTTTTGTCTCTTGTGCATAAACTGGGGCTACATAGATAGGCATGTGGCCCAAGCCAATGCTGGCCCTGAGGGTGCTTTGCATTTCTGCTTTCTTTCATTTCTGGCTTCTGAGGAATTCTGTTCTTTTTCCACCAGTTCAACTATTTGTGAAATGAGGAAGCACTTCAGCATGAACTCAAGCTTATCTTAATATAGATGTGGATGGTTACATATAGAAATATTTATAGATGAACATATGCTCAAGGGTTAGTATCCACACATATTCCATTGCTCTGTCAGCTAAGAAGGTCTAAAGGGTATTCCTGTTAGCAATGAGTAAACCTATATATCTAGATACTGGTTTCTAATACCTTCTTAAGGAAAAAAAGAACCAGGGCTTCTTGAGAGAAATGGCTGATTCCAGGATTGTGCAGGAAATATACAGATATGCTTGGAGTATCTTGCAGTGCCAGAAAGTTAAGGAAGCATAAAAATTCATAATGATGAATTTTAAGAACTTCCAATGGCTGTAGCTGAAACAACTTGAGCAACAAAATAGAGAAGTATTAGATTACAGAAGTGTATATTCGATCATTATAAACTATAGACCTATACTCTGTAGATTATAAAAATGCTGATTTATAAAACTATAATATAAACATCTGTGAGTTCATACCGATAGGAATAAATGATTGACAACCTTCTTAACAGGAAGGTTGCCACTATCAATCAAACCAGAAATCAGACATCTTTTTAAACATCGGCAAAAACAAACAAACAGACAAATAAATAAATAAATAAATAAAATAAGTAAATAAATAATTTATAAGCAGATAAATGGGGAATGTAGGCAAATCTCCCTGCAGAAGAGTTCTGCTAATAAATATATAGTTACTCTGCCTGTCCGGAGGAGGTCTAGCATTCTCCAGTCCTTGGATGTGAAGTGCATACTGTAATACCTTTGCCCCAAAGAGGACCTGTGAGGAAGGAGGGAGTGGGGGAGAATGACTTTATAGGGAATGCCACTACCTCAAAAGTGATCAAGGTCAGCACCAACAGAGATTATTATATTGATGGTATGTGATCTTTAATACTACGTGTGGAAAATGAACATTATCGCTGTAGGCTTCTCTCCAAAACCTGTGATCTGTGTCTAATTATGAGAAAAACATTAGCCAAATCCCAGCTGAGAAACTCTGCAAAATACCTGACCAGTATGCAAGCAGTCAAGGTCATCACAAACAAGGAAAGCTGGGAAACTGTCATAATCAGAAGGCGCCTAAGGACACATTACAACTAAATGTAATGTAGTCTCTTGGATGAGCTCCTAGAACAGACAAAGTGTATTAGGTAAAAACTAAGGAAATGTGAATATAGTCTGGATTTTAGCTAATACTAATGCATCAGCAGCGGTTCATTAACTGTAACAAATGTACCATAAAATGTAAGATCTTAATAATAGGGGAAACTGGTTGGGGGGTAGATGGGAACTCTCTGTACTGTCTTTGTAATTTTTCTATAAATCTAAAAATGTTGTAACAATGAAGTTTATTTAAACCCTGATTTTTTTTTTTTAAATGTAGGATCATTAGGTGTGCATGGTCTGTCAATGTCAATTTGCCCATGTTGTCAGAAGTGACAGAACAGTATGTTTTTAGAGAATTTTCTAGTCGAAGGATAGAAAGAAAACAAGCAGTAATATTGGTATGGACTTGTGTTTTAGACTTATTTTTGCTTTAAAGTTGGATGTATTAAAAGCTTTGCGTGCATTTTAACTGATTTTCATTCAAGGGGTAAAGGACTTTTGATTCATTCTGAATTAGGTATCAATGAGTGGTTGTTTAATAAGATAAATATTTCTCTCTATATAACATCAGGCAATAGAACTACCCCAGATAGAAATATTGATGCATTTACTGTTGTTCTTTGAAATATTTCCTCAATTTTCCATTCAACAGAACCATTGTAAGCACATATAGTTTAAGCTGTAAGAATCCGTGCAAAATCTGCTAATAGGGAACAGTAGAGTCCTGGTTGTATAAAAGTAGACCAAATTTCAGCCCTAACCTGTTTAATTGATATCTGGATTTACACAGAGATCGATCTTGTGAACTCACTTTCCCCTAAGGTGGTAGGACAATTCCTGGAATAGGATGATGAAAGAGTTGGGTTCTAGGCCTAGAACCAGTATTTATTAGATGTCTGATCTTGGATGGCTATTTAAATTTTGTGATTCTTATACCTTGTTTGTAAAATTTGCTAATAATACACACTAATGGCTCATTTGAATATCAAATGAGGTGTGTGAAGAGAAACAGTTGACAGAATTCAACATTTGTTCATGATACAGACTTTTTCCCTCTCTTTATTTTATATATTTTTACATATTTTTTCATTTTTGCACAATGTATGCATTTTCATCTTGGTTATAGTCCCCATACAATTCCCACCCCCCTTATTTTGATCCTACTCCTTTCTCCCTCTCCACCGTAGTATGTCTCTGGTTTATAGTTGCCTGTTGATTTTGATTTTTACTTTATTATAATTAGTTTTTTTCCTGATCCCTTATTTGGGTCTTCTAAATTCCTGATTTAAGTGAGACCATCTGGTATTTTTCTTTTTCTTTCTGGGTTATTTCACTGAGCATGATCCCTTCCAGCTCCGTCCATGTTGCTGCAAATGGCATGTGTTTATCTTTTTTGATTGCTGAATAATATTCCATTGTGTATATGTACCACACATGATATGGACTCTTAACAAGTTAGTTATGGAAGGAATATACCTCAGCATAATAAAAGGTATATATGGCTAGCCCACCGCTAACATCATACTCACTGGTGAAAGGTTGAAAGCTTTTCATCCAGGGTCAGGAACAAGATAAATATGCTCTGTCTCACTACACTTAGTCAACACAGGAACCAGAGCAGATAGGCAAGAAAAAGAAATTAAAGGTATCAGAAATGGAAAAGAAGTAAAATTGTGTCTAGTTACAGATAACATGATATATATAGAAAAGCCTAAAAACTGTTAAAACTGGGCCTCCCCGGTGGCGCAGCGGTTGAGCGCTGGGTTGCGAAGCTGCCCGCGGCCTCTGCGGCGCCGGTTCGATCCCCGGCTGCTCCCCGGCCACCGGAGGAGGGTCCCACATGGCGTGCAGACTTCTCCTGCCGCCCGCTGCTCCCCTCAGCAGTGTACTTCGGTCCTTCTGCCTGCTCTGCTCCCTGCTCTGGCTCTGGTGAATTCTCTCACCCTCCCGCGCTTCTGACTGTACCCAGTGCATGTATAAACAAAACAAACAAACCAGCAAACAAATAAATAAAGCATGCCTCTATAAAAAAAAAAAAAAAAAAAAAAAAAACTGTTAAAACTAATTAACACATTCAGTAAAGTTGCAAGATATTAAATCAATGTACAAAAATCTGTTTCATTTCTTCGTACTAATAATTAGCTACCATAAAGATAAATTAAGAACATAACCCTGTTTCTAATGGTATCATAAACAACAAAGTATTTAAGAGTAAATTTAACCAAGGAAGTGAAAGATCTCTACTCTGAAAACTAGAAGACATTGATGAAAGAAACGGAAGAAGCCATAAATGGAAAGGAAGAATGAACACTGTTAATGTGTCAGTACTAATGAAAGCCATCTCTAGATGCAGTGTAATCCCTATTAAGGACATAATGCTATTTTTTCAGAAGTAGTAGAAATAATCCTAAAATTTATAGGGAACCACAAGGGACCAGCAATAGCCAAAGCAATCCTGAGAAAGAACAAAGTGGGAGGCAATATATGTCTTGATTTCAAGCTATTTTATAAAAGCTATAATTGTCAAAACAGTATGGTACTGGTATAACAAAGGGCATAGATCAATGGAGGAGCCTAGAAATAATCCCATGCATATACAGCCAACTAATATTTGACAAGGTAACCAAGAATACTCAATGGAGGGAAGATGGTGCTGGGGAAGTTGAATATTCATATGTATAGGAATGAAACTAGACACTTATCTTACACCACCCAAAATTAACTTGAAAAGGATTAAAAACTTAAATGTAAGACCAGAGGTCATAAATCTCCTAGAAGAAAACATGAGAAAAAACGCCTTGATATAGAACTTGGCAATGAACTCTTTTGGATGAGACCTAATGTATAAGGAATAAGAGCAAAAATAAATTGGACTACATCAAACTAAAAAGCTCTGTACAACAAAAGAAATGATCAGTGAAATGAAAAACCTACATAATTGGAGAAAATATTTATAAACCATATATCTGATTAGGGGTTAAGCATGTAAAGAACTCAATAGAATGTAATAGCAAATCAAAACCAAAAAAATGCAGTTAAAATTGGGCAAATGATCTAGATACATATGTTCCCCATAAAACTATATGAATGTTCAAACAGTACATGTAAACATGCTCAAAATTGCTAATAATCAGGGAAATGCAAATAAAATCCACAATGAGATGAAATGAATAGACTTGACTAGAAATAACACACACTGGTGAAGATGTGGAGAAAATGAATCCCTTACACACTGTTGGTGAGAATGGTGCATCCACTATAGAAAACAGTATGGGAAGTTCTCAAAAAAAAAAAAATAATAGAATTACCATATGATCTAGCAATTCCACTTCTGGCAATATACCTTAAGGGAAAGAAAACACATCAGAGATACACCTGCACCTTCATGTTCATAGCATGATAATAGCCAAGACGTGTAATAGTGTCTATTGATGGATAAATGGATAAAGAATGGATAAATGGTATAGATGTGTACATTCAATCATTCATACAATATATACAATAGACTACTATTAAGCCATAAGAAAGAGGAAGTCTTCTCATTTGCCACAACATGGATGGATCTTGTGGGCATTACGATAAATAAGTCAAACAGAGAAAGATAAATACTGTATGATCTTTCTTATATGTGCAATCTAAACAAAGAAACAAATGAATAACCTCATAGAAAAAGAGATCAAATTTCCTAGAGGTGGAGGTTAGGGAGGCATAGGGAGGGGGCTTTGCAGGAAGGTCGTTAAAAGGTACAAACTTGCAGATATAATATAAGTAAGTACTGGAAGTGTAATATACCATGTAATGATAACAGTCAGCAGTGCTGTATGGTATATTGGAAAGTTGTTAAGGATAAATTCTGGAGTTCCCGTAACAAGGAAAAGAAAACTATTTCTATTTTTGGTATCTATGTGAGATGATGGATGTTAAGTAAACTTGATTGTGATATTCCATGGTACATTAAGTCAAATCACGCTGCACATCTTAAACTTACACAGTGCTATATGTCAGTTATATCTGAAAATAACTGGAAAAAAACAAAATGGAAAAAATACATTATTTTGATGAGCTGTCACTTTGTTTCATTTTTTTATAAAAGAATATTAAGAGATTTCCCTTTATTATCCATCCTACTCCCTAACCAGTGAGGTAGGTGATCTGTAGGGAAGACTTTGGTAAGTTGCTTAATAAACATATAGATGTTGTTAGCTGCTGTTTCTCCATTGTCAGCCCATGAACATGTTTGAAGGCAGGAAGGAAAAAAGGCTTCTTTGTTATAGCATGGAACTTAGGAGACACACATTTCCCATCTTGTAGAGGTGGGCTACTTTCCTAACGGTCTGAGTTGGACAATTGTCTTACTCCATGGGACCATTTTGGATTTCATGCTGTTCCTGGGACTGCCTTCATGAACAGAGAGGAGGTGAGCAGGGAGGTAGACTGGGGAGGCTTGGAGTGGAAGTTGAGCTTTCAGTTACCATCTGGGGAAGTGAAAGCAAAGACTTGTCTTGGGGGACCCTAGTGGGTGAAGAGACTTAGTTCAAGGCAACAAAGATGGCACACAAGGGGCAGTCGGTAAAGCCATATAGACAGATGGAAAGAAAACTTTTTTGACTTAGTGTAGTGGAATTGGAAATCAAAGCTGAAATGCAAATAAGTTCAGTGCACCCGGGAAGTGTGAAAGAGCCTCACAAAAAATGGCTCTTTTTATCACGTAAACATTGCTTATCAACTAAAATTCCTGAGTTGGGTGTGTACATAAGCCACCTGAGTAACTTTGCATGTGAGAATGAAAAAAAATATCACTATCTTGGGCCTCCCCTGGTGGCTCAGGCAGTTGAGAGCAGTGCTGTGAAGCTGTCTGCAGCCTCTGCAGTGCTGGTTCAATCCTGGCCAGCCAGCGTGGGTCCCACATGGCACACAGACATCTCCTGCCACGCCCGCTGCTCCCCTCAGCAGTGTATTTTGTCAGTCTGCCTGTTCTGTTCCCTGCTCTGTCTCTGGTGAATCCTCTCAACCTCCCACTCATCTGGCCTGTACCCTGGATCTTGAATAAATAAATAAATAAATAAATATACTGTCTTCTAAAACAGACACTGAGACACAGTTATTTTTACTTATTTATTTACTTATTTACTTATTTACCAGCCAGTTATGGAAAAGATGTAACTTCTTTCTGTCTCTTATCTATGTAAGGGAAAATACAGCTTTGTTAATGAGAGCTGTGAACTCTACACACATGTATTCTAATATATGGCAATATTTCTACCTTTAATAACAGTGCAATCCAGCCATAAGTACAATGTGTACAGTAATTGTTCCCTATATATGGTGCTCAAGACTCTACATGAATTATCTTATCTAAGTCATACAACAACCCCAATGTGATAAGAAATAATAGTCCCCATAAAACCCTCAGAGGGTAAGTGACTTGCGTGAGCCGAGTGGCTGATTATTGGCAGAGACAGGATTTGCACCCAGGAAGTCTGGGTCCTAGCCCTGGACTCTTCTTGATGCTTGTATTTTATGCCTGAGACTCACTCATCAAGTGAGTCTCAAGGCAGGCATGGTTTTGAGAATACTTGGGTAAATCTGAGAATGTACCAGAACACAAAGCACTTTTGCAGTTGCCCTGTACAGCTTGTCCTGTGTGGAAGGTAAAAGACCCACGGGGATGTGTTTGGCTGTCCTGTCAAAAGAGGTGATGCTGGCAGGGCAGGTGACCTCCTCCGGGTGTGGAGTACTGGGAGTCAGCCTCTATGGTGACATTGCCCAAGGGAGGTGTCGCTGAAGGAAGTGTGTAGCTTTGGACCTAGTGTATGGAAGGAGGAATTGTTGGCGGAAGAAGTGTTTAACTTAAAAAAGAAAAGGGGCTTGGGGCCTCCCTGGTGGCGCAGAGGGTTGAGCACCGCACTGTGAAGCTGTCTGCAGCCTCTGCAGCACAGGTTCGATTACCCGTCGGCCAGGGAGATACCGACATGGCGCGGCAGACCTCTCCTGTCTCGCCCGCTTCTCCCCTCAGCAGTGTCTTTGTTCCGTCTGCCTGTTCTATTCCCTGCTCTCTCTGGTGAATTCTCTCACCCTCCCGCACCTCTGACCTGTACCCCTGTTCTTGTATAAATAAATAAATCTTAAAAAAAAAAGCCATTGATGGGATGATATTTGCGATATTTGGAGAGTAATTATGCTGTGTGTGTCTTCTAAAGAAATTCAGGGGCAGAAACTACCTCAAGGGAGGTAGGTTTTAATGCCATAAGTTCCTGATGGATGGGAGTGGTGTAGATAAGAGAACTGATTACCATTGGACCTCCATTGCTGGCAGCCCGTTCACTCGGAGGCTCTGTAGTGATGACTGCTATCATCAGGACCTAATCACTTCCACCTTGAATACTTCCTTGCCTGCCCTGAATTCTCTTCCTTATGTGGTGACCAGTCAACAGTGATTATTGCGTACTCTAAACTGACAAGTAAGTTGGTGGTTTAAAGAGTGACCTTTCTAATTTTTTTTTTGTCATGGGCTTTTATTTTTTAATTTTTTTTTAAGATTTGTTTTTATTTCTACAAGCACTGGGTGCAGTCAGAAGCGCGGGAGGGTGAGAGAATTCACCAGAGCCAGAATGGGGAGCAGAACAGGCAGACTGACGAAATACACTGCTGAGGGGAGCAGCGGGCACGGCAGGAGAGGTCTGCGCGCCATGTGGGACCCTTGCTGGCGGCCAGGGATTGAGCCGGCGCTGCAGAGGCTGCGGGCAGCTTCGCAGCTCAGCGCTCCACCGCTGCGCCACCAGGGGAGGCCCAGTCATGGGCTTTTAAAGAAAGATTCCTCAATGTTAAGCAGTATAGAAATAGGTAGATTGAATTATGGAATTATATACAGGTATTAGAGAAGATGAGGCAAACTGAGACATGGTCCTCATAGTGAGTAAAGGGAGCAAGTTGCGAACCTTGAGTATATTATGATCCCGTTTAAATTTATAAAAATCAAAATGTGCTTTCTCCCCTTCCCTCCCTGCCGTTCCCTCCCCCTCTGTTTCCCCTTTTTCTCTCCTCTCATCTCTCATTCTGGAATGATATTCATTAAAATCACAGTGACTGTGACTCTTCAATCAGCCAGATTACTGGGGAGGATAAAAGAAACTAACATTTTTACATCTGTATTTTTCTTTAAACACAAGCAGTTTTGTGGCATTTACAACTTAAAATGGAAAGAGCTTCAAGACCCAAAGGAATGCAGTAATTGTGCAAAGTGTCAGCTGGTGTGGCAGTTGTTTTGGGCTATCCCAGTTGTAACACCAAGGGTTGAATGGGAGGTACAAGACAAGGAAGAAGATAGAGTTGTTACAGGGTTGGAATCTTGAGTATCTTGGCAAATGGCATTAAAAACTTTTGACAGGAAGAGGGAAACTGAAAATAGAAATTGACTTAGGAGATAATATGACTTATGCCTGAGCCATGTTTAGATCAGAGCTGGCTGGACCTCCCTGCTGGTGCAAGGGGTTAAGACACAGCACTATGAAGCTGTCTGCAGCTACTGCACCACGTGAGTTTGATCCCTGGCCAGGGAGCTGCCCACATGGCGCAACAGACCTCTCCTGACTCGCCCACTGCTCCCCTCAGCAGTGTATTTCAATCAGTCTGCCTGTTCTGTTCCCCACTCTGTCTCTGGGGAATCCTCTCACCCCCTGTGCCTCTGGCCTGTACCCCAGTTCTTGTATGCATAAATAAATAAATCTTGAAAAAAAAAGATCAAAGCTGGATCTTACAAGGGAAATGCCTTGAGGCAGTGCGAAAATCTGAGATCAGAGCTAGGGAGGTAGAGATTTGGAAATCCTTGGCCTGGGTCAAAGGACAGAGCTGTCCAAGGGCTAGAAGAACCGGACCACAGCAGAACTGGCCCTGGAAGCTCTTCCAGGTGAGTGTGAGTGGTGGAGCCCACAGGAAGGGCTCTACTAAAAAGGTAGCTTAGACAAGAGGAATAGACATGGTGAGGGTAGTATGGTGTTGGGAGGCCCTCAAAGGAGAAGAGGGTTGGATTTTTTGAGAAAAGTTGTGGATTGTGGGAGAGGCAGTTTTAGAAAGTGAAGAGGACAAGATGCAGTGTTCAGGAACGAGTGGGAGTGGGGGCTGCACACAAGAGAAATCTGATCACAGATGAGAGACAGTGACAAGAAGGGCCAAGAGGATTCCGAGCTGTGTTTTTAAATGTAGTGGGGAATTGTCCATATTTGAAGATAGAAGTGAAAAAATGATGAAACCTGTGGAGAAGCAGCTGACTTGTTGGTGTAGAGTGGGTTAAATATGAGAGGGGACACACCCAGTGCTTGGCCAATGGAGGACACTGAGAGAGAGGCCCTTTCTGCCTGGAAGCATGAGGGTGGGCACCATTTGCTTTAAGGTGGAGGTAGAATGGTGTGTTGCTGTTGAATGTCCTTGCCTTTGGTTTTTCATTCAGCTGAAGAGTGCATGGGTGAAAACCTTAAAATTAATTTATCTGTATTTATTCCTCAGAAGGAACCCAAGTAGTCATCAAAAAAGGTGGGATTGAGCTTAAAGTGTCCAAGGAGCTACGGCTTCCCATGGTGGCTCAAACCACATAGTAGAAAGCACTTGTTTCCAAATCGTGGTCACCATCAAAATCTCCTGGACCACTTGATCTCTCTGAATTAATTTCCTAAGACATAGTCCCAGTGTTAGACTCTTTGGAAAAGTCAAGAGTCAGGTTTCTTTCTGCAGCTATCTGGGATGTGCTGAAGGTCTATAAGAGGAAACTTGCTTTTCTAGACCATAAATTCAGCATTGTGTGAAAGTTTGAGCATTTACTTACTCCTTTAGGGTCTTGCTCTAAATTTTTGCTCACTTGGGAATTTCAAGACTCCCATGGTGATCAGACAGCTTGCTGTTTCCAAGGCTGAGCCAACCTCGTATGTGTGGGTTTGTGCTTTGTTGTTTACCATTTTTTGCTCCCACTAAATCTCTGGGAGCTCAGCATCCAAGAGTCCTTTTCTCTTGGTGCTCCTGTGGTTCCCAGGGCTGCCTCTTACTCACGCCCTTTGAGTGTTTCCTGTGTATGTTTCAACTTAAAAAGAAAACCAGTGTTCTGGTAACTTTCTTCCTTTCTTGACCTGGCCAATGGAAATTTATCTTTTTCTACTTGTTTTTTCATATTAATCCACATAGGGTTCTGCTTCTTGCTTCTCTGTGGAAGACAAAAATTGCTGAGTCACTTCTCGTTCTTTAAATTGTGTCACTTTTTTTTTTTAAAAAGATCTATTTATTTATTTATACAAGAACTGGGTAAAGGCCAGATGTACGGAAGGGTGAGAGGATTCACCAGAGTCAGAGCAGGGAGCAGAACAGTCAGACTGACTGAAATACACTGCTGAGGGGAGCAGCGGGCATGACAGGAGAGGTCTGCCATGCCAAATTGTGTCACATTTGTAAAATAAGAATTGGAATACCAATTCTAGAACACTCCCCATTAAGTGTGTGTGCAAGAGCCATTTAGTTGTTGGTGGCAGATGTGTTACATATATTTATTGTGGAATTCTCAGAATTATCCTAGTAATATTATTCCCTTCCTCATTTTACAGAGAAGGTCTGGTTCATTGAGATTAGACCACTGGCCCAAGGATATCAGTTACCAAGTGGAAGAACTGGTTGTCTGACACCCAAACCATGTTCTTTCTAATATGGCATGCTTGCTCTGTTGCCCAGATCTTCAGAATTAATAAAATGTGGCCATGTTAAGGACACTAGGTCTTTGAATGAAAGGATTATTGCAAACAAATTGTGGTTGGTTGGTGTTTAAACATTCCAAGCAACTTAGGAATCCTCTCTCATGTCTTTGGGAAGACTGTATATTAATATCTAAATGAGCAAGTTGTGGTCAAAGATATTTCAGAGGAATAAATATAGAAGATTATTTTTATCCCTAAGGTGTTTGAATTTTTGACAAAAAAAAATCTCCAACCATCTTGATAAATGATTTTATAACCATATTAACAGGCTGCAGGTTTTGTTTAAAGCTGAATGGCTTATGCTTTGCTTTCTACCTGTCAGAGTAGAACTTATTAAATTAACTAGAAATGGGTCAATGGACTGATTCAAGGTTCTTTATGGTATTTCATTTTAATTTCTGATAAGTTTACTTTCAGATGTAGATATTTTCATTCTCATATGGTTCATTTTGGCCCCAGGCTTAGATACGGTTTTTATACTTTTACGTTACCCAAAGACTGCCTTAATAGAATATTCCTATTTGTGCTAAGCCTCCTGCGGGCTCTGCCTCAAAGTGATGTTCAACCTTGTCTCCTAACCCTTCTGATTCAGATCCACTAACCAGCCAGCCAGTAAACTTGCTTCAGACAGCGAGGTCTTAGCTGTTCCACTGAGGGTCACAATGTTGTTTCTCATTTTGTTTCTTACTCCCTCACACTGGTTTGCAGGATGGGTGGTGAAGCTCATTGGAGTTGGGTTTGAAGTGACTGGGCTAGAGAGAGGTGACACAGGGAATGGGTATTCCAGAAGCAGAATTCCAGAAGATGGAACACCTATTGGTGCAGCCTCTGTGGAAAACAATATGGAGGTTCCTAAAAAACTAAAATCAAGGAATTAACACATGACGTAGTAATCTCACGCTGTGGTTTAGATATGAGGGTAAAGAAATCATTATCTGGAAGAGCTGTCTACATCCCCGTGTTTATTGTGACTTTATTCACAATAGCTGAAGTATGGAGACAACTTAAGTGTCCAGTGATAGATGAATAAAGAAGGTGAACTATATCTCTATCTATATATGTCTGTCCGTCTATGTATCTATATGTGTATCTGTCTGTCTGTTTATCTACCTACCATGGTATATTATTTAGCCAATGAAAGAAGGCTCTCTGGCCATTTGTAACAACATAGATGAATCTTGAGGGCATTTTTCTAAATTAAATAAGTCATATAGACTGTGTGATCTTATATGTGGAATCTAGGAAAGCTGAATTTACAGACTCAAAGAGTAGATGGTGGTTTCCAGGAATTGGGGGGCGAGAGACATGGGGAGATACGCCTCAAAGGGACAAACGTCTAGCTATGGCATGAATAGCATCTGGGGCTCTAATGTCCAGGATGGGCATTATAGTTACAACACTGAATTGTATACTTGAAAGTTGCTATGAGAGTAGATCTCAATCAAATCACCATACATGTGAAGAAGGTAACTGTAGGAAGTGAAGGATATGGTAACCTTATTGTGGTCATCATTTCACAACATGTTGTACACCTGAAATTCAACACTATGTTACTTTCAATTCCATCACAGTAAGCTGGGGAAAAAAGCCTGGGATAGTGGAAATCCTGTCATCACATTGAAAAGTCACACCCTCTTGGGCCTCCCCGGTGGCGCAGCGGTTGAGCGCTGGGTTGCGAAGCTGCCCGCAGCCTCTGCAGCGCTGGTTCGATCCCCGGCTGCTCCCCGGCCTCCAGAGGAGGGTCCCACATGGCGTGCAGACCTCTCCTGCCGCCCGCTGCTCCCCTCAGCAGTGTACTTCGGTCCTTCTGCCTGCTCTGCTCCCCGCTCTGGCTCTGGTGAATTCTCTCACCCTCCCGCGCTTCTGACTGTACCCAGTGCATGTATAAACAAAACAAACAAACAAACCAGCAAACAAATAAATAAAGCATGCCTCTATAAAAAAAAAAAAAAAAAAAAAAAAGAAAAGTCACACCCTCTTGTTCCCAGAAGGGAAGAGATGGAATACTTGCAGGTGAAAATACAGCTGAGGCTTTCAGCAAATTCCAGCCCTTTTTTTTAAAAAAAAGATTTATTAATTTTTATACAAGAACTGGGGTACAGGCCAGATGTGCGGGAGGGTGAGAGAATTCACCAGAGACAGAGCGGGGAGCAGAACAGGCAGTCGGACCGAAAGCACAGCTGAGGGGAGCAGTGGGTGAGACAGGAGAGGTCTGCCGTGCCATGTGGGTATCTTCCTGGCCAGCTGGGAATTGAACCTGTGCTACAGAGGCTGCGGACAGCTTCACAGCACTGTGCTCAACCTGCTGTGCCACCAGGAGGCCCAGATTCTAGCCCTTTTGCTTCATCTCTATCTACCCACGTCATTTATTGACGTGAAGCAATAGTTAAAGAAGTCAGACCTGTGAGACCTCAGACAAATCACTAACTCTGAGTTTTAGTCCTTTCCTTCGTCAAGTGGAGATACAAATTCCTACCTCAGAGGTTTATGGTTTATGAAGAGGATGGAAAGAAAAAAGAAAGTGCTTGGACCACAGAGAATAAAATGAACTTTTAAAAATGAAAGTAGCATTGCATTATAACATTAGGTAAGTTTCAGGTTGCATCACTATAAATCAGTGTGATTTTATTACATTTTGTTCACTTCTAAAAATCCAGTTCTGCCAAAATGAATTTTTATTAGCACATGTTGGGTGCTATCCTGGGCTTGCTGCGCTTTCAAAGATGAATAAAACCTGTAAATTTGTTCCAAAACTATAGAGATCTGGGACTCCATTTGAATATAGACATACACACGTAGACACACACTGAAAATCATGATTACCTGCATTACCTGTGGCAATTAAAATATGAGAGACTGTTGGTGGACCGTATAGTGGCAGTGCCTACCTGCTGGAGAGATTCCTAATGTTACCACAATTAAAAGAATAAATTATTATTTTTTAAAGATTTATTTATTTATGCATACAACAGCTGGGGTCAGAAGTATTGGGGGTGTGAGAGGATTCACCAGAGACAGAGTGAGGAGCAGAACAGACAGAGGTGCTGAAATACACTGCTGAGGGGCGCAGCAGGCAAGGCAGGAGAGGTCTGCTGTGCCATGTGGGTAGCTCCCTGGCCTGTATGGAACTTGTACTGCAGTGGCTGCCAATAGCTTCATAGTGCTGAGACTTAACCACTTGAGCTACCAGGAAGGCCCAAGAATAAATTATTATTTTAAAAAAGGCAAGCCTCAAAAAACAAACAAACAAACAAAAAACCAGTTAGTTACTATCTGTGGTACAGAGGCAGAAATCTAGGGAGGGGTGGGAATGAGGAGATTCTTTCCAAGGGGAGGCAGGGAGGTAGGGAGCGGGGAGTCAGATGACGGCAGAGAATTGGGGGTTCTACCTGAAGGGCTGTAAGCCTGAGAGAAATGACTGGATTATTCTGTGTAGTTCATTTGGAGGAGGATGGTTTGGGGAGGTACAGGTGGATCACTTGCCATGAAATTTGGAGTCTGTAGGTACAGGGTCCAGTCACTCTGGTGTTGAGGCTTCACCCTCAGCCTTGGTGCGGTGACTAGGGTTCTGCTCTCAGAGGGTAATGCTCACCCTCTCTGACTGGGTAGAGTGAGGTCTGGTCTGGTTAGCCCCACTTGTTACCACCTGTCCCTGTGGGGACAGGTCATGTCCATGCTGTTCCCCCACCTGAAATCCATGCTGCTGACAGCAGCTGGACAGCAGCAGCACCTACATGGTCCTTAACATGCTCCCTTTGGAGGGGGGACCTCCATATTCGGTCCCTGCCTTGTTCTGTCTTGCTGTGAGTTGTTGGCTCGAGACCCGGTGGATTCCTGAGACTGTTCAGTGAAAGGGGTTGTGATGTCACAGATTTTGGAGCCTTTGGCACGGCTGAGCTGGCACAGTCGCAGCTGTTCAGTGCTCTGCTCTTAGCTTTGCTCGTCAGTCCAGATTTTGTTGATGAACCTCAGCTTGACAAAGCCCAGGGCTTGACACCAACCCAACAGGCGGCCCTTTTATTCATTTATTGTGGTGGAGACAACACAGATGATAATCAGGGTGGAACTTTCTCCTGCTCCTTCCTTTTCTTTCCTTCCTTTTCCCTGTTCTTCCTTTCTGGAATCCTTGCAGGCCTCCCCTTCTTATAAACACATTATCTTTCCCAGGTAGACCGCAGCACCGTGGGTTAAATTACAGTTTATTTTAGTTACATTCCAGCCTGGAGGACAAGGCCGCCTGCCAGTACCGTGAGTGAGAGGAACCAAGGGGAGAGAGGACTGGGGGTTCTCCTTGGCATTGTCTCCCCTTCCCTCTCAGGAGAGGAGTCTCTCAGACTCTGGAGAGCGTTGTGTATCAACTGTTCTTTTTATAACTGTAATGCCAGTCCTTTCCAGTGTGTCTTTTGAATGTGTCTCCATCAGTGAAAAATTCCCTATCATTTTCTTTTTAATATCTTAAGGATTTATTTATTTATGCATACAAAACTGGGGTACAGGCCAGAGGTGTGGGGGATGAGAGGATTCACCAGAGACAGAGTGGAGAGCAGAACAGGTGACTCTACTGAAATACACTGCTGAGGGGAGCAGCGGGAGAGACAGGAGAGGTCTGCTGTGCCATGTGGGTAGCTCCCAGGCTGGGGATCAAACTCGTACTGCAGAGGCTGTGAACAGCTTCATAGCGCTATGCTCAACCCCTTGTGCCACCAGGGAGGCTCCCTTCCCTATCATTTTCTATAGTTACAGTAACTGGAGGTTGATGGTCCCGATCCACATACGTCTCAACGTGGGTCCCATATCAGCTTGGATACTGGGAAGATAAATTGGGGCTGTTTGTGGGGACCTGGGGCTTATGTAGCAGGTCTTGCAATCCCAATTGAGCTCATTTATCCCAGTGTTGGGTGGAGGCAGCTTGCTCGGGTCGGGGGTTGGGGGGCGCATTGAGAAGGGGACACTGGGAGGCATCCCAGCAGACTCTCAGTGCATTGCTGCCCTCCCTCTGCATGCAGAGTATGGGGGAGCACACAGTTGAGGAGGATTTCTTCCTAGTGTTCTAGAAATGAGGCGTCCTTGGTTATGTATGGATCCAGGAGGAAAGGTTAACAGTGTCTAGAGGTCTGAGAAACCATTTATTTGAGTCACTGTGTGTGACTCCTAACAGCTCTGGAAGTCTGTGCTGGACTCCTGTTTGATAACTAAAGCCTCTGAGTGCTTTGTCCAGGGTCCTCCAGGACTGTGAAGGAGACAAGGACTTGAACCCAAGTCCCTGGGCTCCAAAGGCCAGGTCATCCTGACACCCAGCCCCCTGAGATTGTGTGTACTGTTCTCTTCCTTAAATTTGCTATAGGTGTAAAATCTCAGTAAACTGAGGCACAAGGGCCTACATATATATGCGTGTACCTTTTCAGTGTACTCTGTGTGGGAAGCACAATTTCCATTTAGCATGACCTTCCTTCGCCACCTGTCTCCATGCAATGTGCGCTCTGATGCCCATGGGGTCACGTCTCACACACAGGTGCTGGCGTTGCTCAGGTTTTACAGCCTGTTGTGCTCATTTTACCTTCTCTCTGGAAGTTGGGGACCAAAGTGCCTTTGTTTTGTGTCTAGAGAGCCAGGTAGACAAGGCCTGCATCACACAGGTGCTCTGAAAATATTTAATTTATTGAGTACTACTTTTCACTGCTTTGTAGTTCAAGAGGACAGACTAGAGAGACAAGGCAGCAGGAAAAAAGACAATAAAGCGGAAGCAGAGAGGAGACCAGAAGGGAGATGATAATAAGGAGGTGAAAGCAAAGACATTTTAAAAAGGAGACAAACCTAAAGGGAATTATGTAGGTGAAAGACAAACACTGTATGATCTCACTCCTCAGAGGATGATAAAGAAACAGCCAGTGAACAAACAAAATGAAACAACAATAAACTCTTAGGTCATGAGACTATGATGGTGGTTACCAGAGCGGGAGGGGGTGAAAAAGTAGGGGACAGAGTCAAGTGTTGGGGTGGGTCCAGTGTTTGATCCCACTTGTAGTGGGATCCTAATGTATATATAGAGATGTCGAATTGTAATGTTGCAAGCCTGAAACCTCTATCATGTTTTATTTTATTTTTTTTAAAGATTTATTTATGCATATAAGAACTGGGGTACAGGTCAGAGGTGTGGGGAGGGGGTGAGAGGAATCACCAGAGACAGAGTGGGGAGCAGAACAGGTGGATCTATGAAATACACTGCTGAGGGGAGCAGCGGGTGAGACAGGAGAGGTCTGCTGCGCCATGTGGATTGCTCCCTGGCTGGGGATCAAAAACACTGGCTGCAGAGGTGATAGTGCTGAGACTTAGCCCTTAGGCCACCAGGAGGCCCCTATCATGTTTTAAACTAGTGTTACTTCAATAAAAAATTGACATATTGTGGTGGTGCTCGGGAAGGGGAGAGTCACCACAGTAGTTACCAGCAGGGCCTCTTACGTGACCACAGTGTTACCCATTCCCACTGCTTACACCGAGACCGGAAAGTCTCTCAACTGGCAAGTCCTTTGGCAGCTGAGAAGTAGCAAGATTAAATCATCTAGTTTCTATTTTTAGCCTGCTGCTAGCACTGCCTAGAATTGATTGGTTCAAAATAATTATTTGCTACTATTTCTGTTTTAATTATATGTCTCATTAAACTCAGTTTGGGCTAAATCAAAGTGGCTGCTGGTCATTTCACTTTCTTGCATTTAAGAAATTTCAGTTCTAATTAAGCCTCTCTAGACCTTCAATTTGAAAACATTTCACAAGTTTGCAGAGAGATGTCATTTATTCAATCAAAGTTTTCATTAAATTCACTTGTCCGTGGATAAACTGTTTTTAAATAAAAAAAGGGAATAGTAACAAATAAATTGGTATTTGTTAAATGACAGGAGAGGGAGAGTTGGCATCACATTTAAATGTCAGAAATTCTATGTAGAGACCAGAAATTCAGATGATATTTAGGACAGCTCAAGTGAATTTTGTTGGCAAAATCACCAAGTGCATACAACTCGGGTTAAGTTAGCAAAAAATCAGATAGTTTTTTTTCCTGATCCCTTGTTTAGTTCCCCTATATACTTCATGTAAGTGAAACCATGGCGTGTATTTCTTTTTCCTTCTGACTTATTTCACTGAGCATCATCTCTTCCAACTCCATCCATGTTGCTGTGAATGGCATAAGTTTATCTTTTTTGATTGCTGAGTATTATTCCTTTGTGCGTATATACCACATCTTGATCAGTCATCTATTTTTGGGTTTTTAGGTTGTTTCCATAGCTTAGCTGTTATAAAAAGCGCTGCAGTAAACTTTGGAGACATTCAATGGGGGAGGGTGTGAACGAGGGGTCATAACAGGGCAGGGAAGATCACAAGGGACTATTGGTGGTTCACAGGTCACTTGGTGGTGGGAATTTTTTGGGGATTACACCTGAGAGGAGAAATCAAGCATTGTACAAAAATGAACAATGATGTAAATATATATATATATATATATATATATATATATAAATTAAAAAAAATCAGAGCCACTGATCTCTGAAAACTGGAGTGGGCTGTTGGCATGTCAGGCCACTACTTAAAGTTTATTACATAGGAAGGGGCTTCTAAGCTAATCGTGAGAATTGTCTGAGAACCTTCTGGGGCACCCTGGGGTCGTGGCAGGAGTGGGCAAAGCATGGAGGATGTGGGGACCTCAGTGGGCCAGTAGAATTGGGCAACCAAGGGAGATGGCAAGAAATTATGATGAGGGTGAGTGGAAGTGGCTGGAAAAGAATTGAGGGGGACATTGAAGCAGATTGGAGGACATCAACTGCATCCGTTGAAAAGAACTCAAGGGGTGTCCCCTGTTTGATCAATGCAGAGTTTAACCACATAAAGTTCCTGTCTTCAAGGAAGATAGACCCTTTAATAATCAGATGACATAGACACAGATACTTAGGGGACAGATCAGAAGTTGGTGTAGGGAGGAAGAAATTCAATGCTTTTCCCCAATTCTTTGAGTGTAGGTATTATTAACTTATTTAATTATTTAGATATATATATATATTTAATATATATATTTATATGTATATTTATCTCCAGTCCTTGGCAAGTCCCCAATACCCACACCCATTGTGTGCTAGGTGAGCAGAAATTTGAGGAAGCGTGGCTGGTTGGTGGCTGGTTGGCTGTTAGCCTTGCTTCCACCGTTATACTGATGCCTGTAAAAGATGTTTATTATTCAGGCCATCTGTGTAGTAACTTTGCGTGCAGTGAATCAGTTAATCATTAGCTGTCCGGTGGCAATCAGCCCGCTCCCCTAGGCAAAGCACTAAAAGCACTTGGGAGAATTAGTGAGTTAGAAAGTATCAAATGGTTCATTGATGGGATATCCTGGTCCCCCCATTTAGAAAGCTCAGGGGTTCGATGACTTGTCCGATGTTGGATTCCTCATGGTAACTGCAGCCTCTAAAGAGCTGCTCACCCAGCTAGTCAGGGACTTTGGGGATTGGACTCAATAGCCACCGAATCCTGTCCCCGTGAAAGGGCCACCACATTTCAAACAACCACTGTGAATTTTAAAATGTTTATTTCCCAGAATCCAGTGATACTTTTCTAACAAATGTGTTGCCTGGACAGTAGCTGCTTGAGAAGGATTTTGAGGATGGAATCTTAGACAACCACGGCAAACTCAGCTTTTGCTCTGAAGTTTGGAAATGGTATCACACAGGCTGGCAGTGGACGGAGTCTATTCTTGAATAAACAAGTCACAATTTTGTGCCCATTGCTTACAAATTGCAGGGACTTTCCTCCTCCTGCATGTCCAGGTGACTCTCTGCCTCCTCCCCTGCCCCAGAGAATTTATATTCCTGTGAAAGAAGAGCAGCAGGCAGTCATTTCTCTTGTCCTTATACAATACAATTCAATGTCAAACAAATAGGTAAACCCCAGGGGCAAGGGAAGTTGTCTCTTGGCATGGTGGGAGAGAGTTTTTTAAAAGCTTGCATCACTGAAAAAAATTAAATGATATTTACTGTATAGGACTAGGGGTTCCATATGAAACTGGAGGAATATTTCCTTCCATGTTGGGATGAGGTAACGTTAATGCCCACCTGTGTTTCGGGAATTTTTTTAAGCAATTGCAAGACCTGACTCTTGTGTGATACTGGATACCTTCTGATCTCGTTCACTCTGCCTTCAGGACAGAGAGAAAGTGGCATTGCAGTAACAGGAAGGAGGGCAGCAAGGTTGAGGAGGTGACTGCTGAAGGCTGAGCTTGGGGAGCAAGAAAAAAAAAGAGAAAATTAATGTGACATTATGGAGAAAGCAGATAGGATAATGCCTCAGGCATTTACCAAGTTTCCTGAGACATCACAGTGCTGTGCTTTGTTTTATCGTCCATAGCTGAATATCTTGGTGGACTTTTAGACAAATGATCACTTCCCCAGAATCCTACTGTTTACTGTTTAATATAATGAAGTGCTTTGGGTGTGGTCCCAGAGCTGAACAGGTGTGAACTTGTGCCCTAAATCATCTACAGTGTTGTAAACCACCGTTACCTCAATAAAAATTTAAGCTAAAAAAAAATGAAGTTGGAGAAAAATATAACTTCTTAAAGATCAAAGACCAGCTCACTGGGGAAAGGTCCCTAAACACAGCCTATTTTTAATTGTCCAAACACCAACAATTAGGGTCTTTATTGTGTGTTCACCCTGGAGGTGACTCTGGGCAGGCTACTCTTGAAGGCTGGTTAGATTATTGAGCAAATTTTTAGTGTTTCTGAATAGGTATGATAGCTTTGTAAACAATCAAGTTCTTGTCTTTTTTTTTTTTAAGATTTGTTTATTTATTTATTTATGCATACAAGAACTGGGGTACAGGTCAGAGGTGTGGGGAGTGAGAGGATTCACCAGAGACAGAGTGGGGAGCAGAACAGGTGGATGGAATGAAATGAGCTACTGAGGGGAGCAGTGGGGAGACAGGAGAGGTCTTCTGTGCCATGTGGGTAGCTCCCTGGCTGGCAATCAAACTCGTGCTGCAGAGGCTGCGGACAACTTCATAGGTTGTGTTTTAACCCTGTGTGCCACCAGGGAGGCCCCTCTACCCCTTGTCTTAATGAGTAATTTTGAGGCTAGAACTCCTTTATCTTTGAAATGCTATCATATCCTGTGGGTCTTACGTTTACGTTGGGTCCATTTAAAGCCAGAGCTTTAAAAGAAGAGCTATTTCTGAATGAATGCAATTTATAATCAGATAATCACAGTAAATAAAAAGGGCTTTGCTGACACTGTTCTAAATATTAATATTTTGTATAAATCATCAAAATGTCACTAGTCCTCTGTGCTCTAGGTCTTGTGTCTGTTTTATATTGAAGAAGGTAATAGACAATGGCTTCACGGTTTGGATTCAGGAAGATTCTAGGTTCTGTGTTCTTATATGACCCTGCTCTGGATTAATCCTAAAACAAGGAAAAATGAAAACACACACCTTCACCATCAAGCTTTAAATAGCCTCTACGATGTGATTGGGCAGCTTTCTGTGTGTTGCCATTGTATATATATTTTCTCTACAGGTTTCTTTTCTTCTTCAATTTCTCTTGAAGAAAAAAATTCAGATTTCTCCTTGAGAACCTAAGCTTTTCAAACTCTCCACTTAAGAGATAGCTGTGACTGTGCTGAAGACTATTTCTTCCCTTGGGCCTTTTATTATTTTTAAATTAAATTTAATACAAAATTATAATTTTCTATAATGACATTTTAATAGAATGAAAATATATTTTAATTTTGTGCTACTGAAAAATTAACTAATATAAATTATATATTTCTAGAATTAGAATTTAATAGAATTAAATATAATAACAACTAATTTTTATTTATTAAAGGTAAAGGGAGGGGATGGCTTATGATGCTTCTCTGTCTTCCCAGTTGTCCTCGGAGCCTTTATTTTGCACCCAGAACTGACCAGGCGGTGATTAGTCCGTGAACTCTCTTTCTAGACTCTTATGAAATGACACGTGAAGGGTGAATTCATTTGCCTCTCGTGGATGTTACTTACAGCCACTCTTCTGGCATGTATGCTTAATGTCACATGAAAATAGAAATTAAAGGAATTTTAAAAATAGTAACTAATTTTTTCTTTTCAAATTCCTCTCCATATTTGGTTACTTGATGTAATTTCCCTTCAGTGGATTTCATGAGTGGGACTCTTTCAACCCTCTTGATTTCCTCAGGCCACTCACAGAAGCAGCTTCTTCTCACCCCAATCAAACCCCTGTCTGCCTCACACAGAGGTGTGGGGTGTCCTGTGTGTGACTACATGGCTCTGTGGGGTTGTGGGGAGCGCCAGCTGCATTCCCTTCTGTGGCCTGGGCACCCAGACCCTTGATACCTTTTTCCCCACTTCACTCTCATTGATTGATTGATTGATTGATTTATACAAGCACTGGGTACAGTCAGAAGAATGGGAGGGTGAGAGGATTCACCAGAGACAGAGTGGGGAACAGAACAGGCAGACTGAAGAAATACACTGCTGAGGGGAGCAGCGGGTGGCAGGAGAGGTCTGCGCGCCATGTGGGACCCTCCCTGGTGGCCGGGGATCAAACCCGCACTGCAGAGGCTGCGGGCAGCTTCGCAGCCCAGCGCTCAACCGTTGCACCATCCAGGGAGGCCCAGGTCTGAGGTTATTGGGGCCAGACAGCCACTGGAACTTGGCCCACAGGGAGTTGGAAGCGGGTGGGAGGGTGGAGAGCTCTTGACAGGCAATGAATGACTGGACATGCTTTGTGGGCCTGGCCCACACTTGTGTGTAGTACTGGTCCCTGGGCTTAAGAAGAGGTGGGTGGATGGATAAGGTGATTTTACCTTTGTTTTTCAGCTCTAGAGAACCAAGAACTCAAGCAGTCTTCCCATTGGTAAAGCCTGAGTATCACATTGCCTCCTAGTTGCATAATCAGGACTTGTGGTAAAGTCAGAAGGAAAGGATTTGGTTGGGGTCATTCTTTGGTGCCCCCAGTAGTGGGTGCCACTGAGAGTTACTTGCTGTGCTATTGTATACACCTTTCGTGCATTTCTCTTTAGCTTTCTTCTTGGTGCCTTTTCTCATTCATTCAATGGAGATTAATATGTGCCAGGCACGGTACTAGGTACTAGGGATCCAAGAAGTAATAATCTCTAGGTTTCTATCCTTGAGACCATCACATTCTACTAGAAAAATAATAAGAGCTTTTTATCATAAACACTGTGCTGCAAAATCTAAACGTTTGAGTTTTATAACTATCTCCTAAGAAGCAACTGCTGATGTATCCATTTATATTTTCCCATCCTCAATATTTTGTCTGTCTCCTTTCTCTGTATTCGTTTCTGGTATTTCTGGTACTTACTCCACTGGTATTCCTGAGTATTTACTGGCACTGCCTACCTTGCTTGCAGTAGTCAGGTCTATCTTTTCCTCAAAGAGAATTTTATTTTATTTTATTTTTTTAAATAATAAATTTTATTTTTATATTCCCCATACAATTGCAACCCCCCCATTCTGACCCCAATCCCTCCCCTCCCGCCCCCCCCCCTGGTTCATAGTTTTTTAGTTCATAGTTTTTTGTTGATTTTGATTTTCACTTTCTTATAGTTATTCATTTTCCTGGTCCCTTATTTAAGTTTTCTAGATTCCTGCTATGAGTGAGACCATCCGGTATTTTTCTTTTTCCCTCAAAGAGAATTTTAAATTTTCTTTGTATCCTCTTCTTCATGGGTAGCCAAATGTATCTTGACTGTAGTTCAGATGTCCTCCAAAATGAGTCATCAGTCATTTCTAAAGAAATGTTTCCATTTGGCTGTGGTATCTTTTAAAAACGTGCTTTATTCTCTATGATTATTTTGTGGAATTTTAAGATTTAAACCTAGATTAACTTTCAGTAGGGTTTTCTTTTACAGAACAGAGGTCTAGAAATTAACCAGTTTCTATTACTCAGAGACCACAAAATTCCAATTTTGTGAGCCATGGTTGAGAATTTACCTTTTCATCATAGAATCCATTCAGGGAAGCTAAACCATGTTCATATATTTCTCCTCCTTTTGTCTTCCCCCCATCTATATTTTTATGCATCCTGTCATGTTGAAGTGTTTATTAAATATATGACTGATCATCTATAGATCAATAGGTTATCTATAAACATATACCTATTTTACATTTATGTGCTTTTAGTACTTTCCATTAGAGTTCTCCTAGGAATTTGCTTTTCTTGAATTAAGAACCTAGGCACATAGAGCGTTTGCTAACTACAAATCTGAAAAAGTGAAAGGGTGACTTAACATTTTGTTTGGTTTGAAGGACCAGAGTTGAGAGAGCAGAGCAGTACACCTCCTCTGATTTCTGTAATCATAGTATAAGAAATCTTTTTTTTTTTTTAACATTCATTTATTTATTTTTACAAGCACTGGGTACAGTCAGAATTGCAGGATGGTGAGAGAATTCACCAGAGCCAGAGTGGGGAGCAGAACAGGCAGACTAATGAAATACACTGCTGAGGGGAGCAGCGGGCACAGCAGGAGAGGTCTGCGCACCATGTGGGGCCCTCCCCAGTGGCTGGGGATTGAACCAGCACTGCAGAGGCTGCGGGCAGCTTCGTAGCCCTGCGCTCAACTTCTGCACCACCAGGGGAGGTCCTGTAGTAAAAGAAATCTAGCCATCTCTAGCAGTCATCTTTTCATAGTATAACTGCCAGTGAATACACCACAGCATCTTTATTATCTTTTGTTTTCTTTCTGTTAAAGAGTGTAAAAGGATTTCTGCTGCCATGGCATTGCTGCAGTTGGATTAATGGGGTTAACTATTATGTTTTTGTTGAAGTTGTAGTGAGAATTACATTTGAAAGAGATTACCAGGTCTGGTTTGCATTAAGTTTATCTAAGTACATGTACACTAAATAACTTCAGTTATTTAAAAAATTAACAGGTGCTGCGACTCAAAGAACACTCTTGATGACATAAGCCACGCCTTCCAAAGAATGCATTCTTAGACATCAGTCTTTCAGCAGATATTTTCAGAATGTCTGATAGGGGTCTACAACTGCATTCTCTATAAAATAAGGAGTAAGCATGGTCTTCAGAGCCCTCTATTACCTGCTCTCCACCCTGCCTTTCCTTTATCTACCTTTCTTAATCCTTGCTCTAGGTATTTCTTCCTTCCATTCCTGCCTACCAACCCATCCCCCCACCTACCCACCCATTCACCCACCCAAACACCCATCCAGACACCCAACCATCCATCCAAACAACCATCCATTCTATTAATGAGACTCTTCAAAAGCCATTTAAGTCATCTCTCTGCCTCTGGCCTTTTGAAGGTGTCCAGGTGACGTGAAGTTTGATCTAAATTAAGTTAGGTTAGAGAGGGAAACAAATGGATTTAGATAGACTTAGGAGGTAGTATGAATGGATAAGGAGATTGACTCTGTTTAATTGGGTAAGAGAAGAAGGTGCAGGTCTTCATTTTCTGGCTTCCACAACTGCATGGTTGAAACATTACATCCTTAGATAAGAGTCCCACGGTGAGCTCAGTTATGAAAATAGTAAAATTTAGGAGTCTCTGGTTTATCCAAGTGAGGATTACAGTAACATGGGGGTTTATGCCTGGGAATTCAGGAGAAATGTCTAGGAGTCATCAACTGGTATTTGAAGTCATAGGAGTTTGGAAAGTCCCCTTGGCATCTAGCATGACTGGAGAAGAGAAGTTGGCTTAGCATGGCCCCCAGAAGGGCATGTCTTTGCATGTCTTTGAGTAGCCGTGGAGCAATCCACCAAGAAGAGGGGGTAGGAGTGATCAGAAAGGTAAAGACAGCCAAGAGAATGTGATCTCAGGGAGCCAAAAGGAAAGAACAGAGAATAATGTGCAATATCAAATGTTGCCAGGAGCTCACGGCACGCAAAGAGTGGATGGACATGGTTCACTGGTTTTAGCAAACAAGGAGATAGACTTAGAGCAGGTGTTGTGGAATGTTAGGGATATGTCGTGGTTGCAGCATGAAGAAAAAGTTAAGTATTGGTGTATGATTTTAAAAATTCTAGCATTAAAATTTTAAAATATAATTCAGAGTGTGACCAATTCCGCCCCTTCTCCTGTTACTCTACAGATGGAAGAACTAATAGACCCCCCAAAAAGCTTGTTTGCTATTTAAAATTTTAAACTTTTACTTGGTAAATTATTTCTCACCTTTGAAAACTGTTGTCTGCTTTGTTCTTGAGCTGGCAAAGACTCTTTCTACACAGAGAAGTAGTTAACCTTGACTCTTGGTCCACATCAGAGTTTCCTTTTCATTATAAAGGCATATTTTAGCATTGGTGATTACTTAATTAGATCTGAAAATAGTTTAGTTCCTGGGGACCAGGAAATCACAGAGAATCCTATTCTGAATGTCCTGGTTGTGCAGTGGCTGCTAGATCTTGGGTCTCTCCCCTCTAGGACTTATGACATTTGTGTTGTGTTCTGTTTGGCCCCATAAGATCTGTTTTATAAAAGGTAAATGGTGATTTGCTTTATTTCCAAGTTAATGTAAGTTAAAATTAATTCTGTTTTTGAGACATATGAGAATTCTTAACAAGCTGAGTGATAATTGGTCACACCCTGGGGTGTTATGTAAGAAAAATATAGCTCTGGTTTTGCATTTTCTCTTGTCCCCAAAGATCTCACTCTCGTATTATCTTAAATAGTAAGGAGTACTATTGGTTATAGAAATGTGTACATGGCTATGGAGGGCACTTTCTTTGGAGTAATAAAGTTTCTATTCAAGTCCAAGGGGAAATAAATTGATCATGTCAGATTTTCTGTTTAGGAGGCAACATGGGTTGTTGGGGAAAGAGGTGACTTGGGAATCTGTTTCCCTGTCTCGTTAAATATCCTTATTTAACCTCTTCATTTTACCCACTGGGAAAACACTGATGATATTTGTAGTTACTGCCTCCTTAGTGATATGAAACAACCAAATACCGTGTATGTGTGTGTGCGTGCAGATATATTTTTATAAGAATAATGACACTGTTGTGTTATGGTATAATTGACTCATGCTCCATGTGATTTCAGCTTTTATTACTTGATTAATTTAGCTTTTCAAGGAATTCTATATCTAAGAATTTAAAAATGAGATTTCAAAAATATCAGAGTAGTGAATGTAGCTTCTTTGAAGCACAGTCATAAACCCAAATCTCATTTGGGAAAAAAGGTGGTCTAATTGCATTTTTTAAATATAAAATAGATCGTCAACTACATAGAACACATTATACATTTGGAAGGTTCACAGTAGGTTTTTTTTTTTTTTTTTTTGGTGGGGAGAAGAGGTTTTCATCATTTATATGCTTTCTACTGAAGGGTGTGGAGAAAAAGTCTTCAACTCTAATTAGTACCTTTGAGCTTTTCTCCTTACTACCGTGTTGGGTAAACACCTTGATGGAAAAAAGAGATAATATCTAGCATGCATTAGGCATTTCATGTGGACAGGAACCATGCAAATCACTGTGCATGTATTGACTCAATTAATGATGGCTATATTGTTATCCTCATTTTGTAGAGAATTTGCTAAAGTCACAGAGCTTGGTAGCTAGTTAGGGTGGGATTCTGCTCCACCATCTGACATCAGACTTGCTCTTAACTCTGGAACTCTTCCTGCTCTCATTACTATTGATTAAATTATGTGTTTGGGCCTCCCCTGGTGGTGAAGGCGGTTGATCGTATTGCTGTGAAGCTGTCGCAGCCTCTGCAGCGCCGGTTCGATCCCAGCCGGCCAGTGAGGGTCCCACATGGCGAGGCAGACCTCTCCGGTCTCGCCCGCTGCTCCCCTCAGCAGTGTATTTTGTCAGTCTGCCTGTTCTGTTCCCCACTCTGTCTCTGGTGAATCATCTCACCCTCCCGCTCATCTGGCCTGTACCCCGGTTCTTGTATAAATAAATAAATACATATTTTTTAAAAAAGTAAAAAAAAAAATTGCGTCTAATTCATCTGTATAACTCTCCCTTTTTATAGTACGTGCTTGGAAATGTTAGTCTAGTGGCCAGTAAACTCATTGTCCAAATGAAATGAATACTAAGTGAAATAAATGCAATAGTAAATGAAGTGGTGCCTAACCAGTAGTCAGGAAAATTCAAATGGCAATGAATTATATACCAGTATTTTACCATCTGGTTGAAAAAAATCAACAGACTGATTGCATACAATCCTGGTAAGAGAAAGGAGACACATACTCATATGACTGGTAGGAGTAAAACTTTGCTTCAACTTTTAGAGAATGTAATCTGGAGATATATATATATATATATATATATATATATATATATCTGGTTTTGCATTTTCAATTAAAAATTCAAAGCAAGTTTAAAATAAATTAAATAAATAAATAAATTAAATAAATTAAAAATTCAAAGCAACTTTAAATTACATTAAAATTTAAAACTATACATTTTGACCAAACTCTTAGCAAAGTATCTTGAAGACATAAAATTACCAGTGTAAGATATTATAGGGATTTTTTAAAATGGCCCTGGTATTAGCAATGGCAGACACTTCTTGGAAGTTGGAGAATGCTGAACAAATTATGTCACAGGCATAATGCTGGCATTTGGGGAAACTGTTAAACAAAACTCTTCTTCCCTTTCTACATGTGGAACCAGTTTGGAAATAAGACCCAAGAGACAGAGGGAGATCAAAATATTGTTTTTGTTGGTGATAAAACTGACCACAATAGGTTGTCTCTTTTTTTTTTAAAGATTTATTTATTTATACATATGAGAACTGGGGTACTGGCCAGGGGGCTGAGATGTTTCACCAGAGACAGAGTGGGGAACAGAACAGGCAGACTGACTGAAATACACTGCTGAGGCGAGCAGCAGGCACGGCAGGAGAGGTCTGCTGTGCCATGTGGGTAGCTCCCTGGCCGGGAATTGAACTCATGCTGCAGCGGCTGTGGATAGCTTCATAGGTTGTGTCTTAACCCCTTGCTCCATCAGGGGTTGTCATTCTCTTCACCCTTGACTGAGACTGACTTTTCCATCCAACCACTGGCATAGCTGGACAACCACACCAGACCCCCGTACCTCCTGCCCACCCCAGCTGGCACACTGAGACAGGGAGCTCAGAGCAGAGGATGCCATCCCTAAATGCAGACTGGCCCCCAAAGAGATGCTCTGAAGGGCCAGGCTTGGAGTGCTCACTGTCTCCTCCTGGGCTCTCCAGATGGTCAAGTCATTCTTCCTTCTAGGAGAAAATCCACTGAGGGGTCAGAGTGGAGAGAAGGTGGAAATACCCATTTGTATAGTCTCTCCTACCTCTCTGGAATTCTAGTCTCACAGAGCTGCTTCTTACCTTCTGGTTACTAGTGTGATTAGTTGAAGCTGTGATTCTCAGCCCTGGCTGGATATTACAATAACTGGGGACCTTAAAAAAAAGACCTGTCTCCCCACCTTGCCCCAATCTCCGGGCCCCAAATCTAGAGTGGGTCCCTAGAACCAGTTCTTTTAAGTTTAATTTTTTGAATAGTTCTCTGACTGGTTGCAGTGTCCAGGATGACAGTCCAAGTCTTGGGGGATCCTGGGCTCTAGTTCACCAGCAGATGGTGAAGCATCCAGTGGTCCCTGCAGCAGCTGATTTGCTGATGTCAGTTTATACTTAATCTGATTCTGTGGCGCTTTAGAGTTTACAAAGTCTTTTCACATTCCATTGAGCACCTATTACGATCTTGTGACACAGGGGTTGTTATTATCCCATATAATCTTGCAAATAGAGGGGGTCTCTTAATTGAGATCACTTTTTGTTATGAAATCAGATTGAGAGAAGGCGGCTCCAGGCCCAGCCTGGTAGACTTAGGTTACATGAAAAATGATGGATAGCTCACACATATGTTATATACACTAAATATTATATATGCATAGTCTAGGTCTATATTATATGTACTTATATATGTATATTACAAGCGTTATATACACACACACATGTTTATGTGCATTGTATATTAAATATACAAAAAATGTATTATGTACACATGCACACATTTACATAGATTAAATATTAAGTATATGTATATACTCTATTGATACCACACATTGCATATACATATATATGGTGATCTCCATCCATGTGTAACATATGACACAGCCCAAGATCTTGTCAAGATTTAAAGTTGCCCCCAAATATAGCTCTTCTTCCTTCAGAGGCCTTTCCTTCAGTAGGGTATGCCCTGCCTTCCTTTGGCACCTGGGATTCCTTACTCAGACTTTTATAGGTTCATCTGACATGCCTGCACCTCATTGTAAGTGCCTTACTTCCCACATCCAAGGATGGTGGGGAATTGCTGGAAGACACGCTGGACCCCAGTCAGGCCACCTTAGTTCTAGTCCCAAATGTGATGCTTGGGGGCTGTGTGACCCCGGCCATGTCAGCCACGGTCTCTGGGCTGAAAAATGAGATATTATTACCAGGAATAATATTACCTCCTTACCTGGAAAATGAGATATTATTACCTGGGCAGGTCGACTGAATGAATCACCATGCAGTGGCTCAGCAGGTGTGCTCTGGAACCTGAGTTTAAGTCCTGGTGTTACAGCTTCCCCATAGGTATGCTTTTGGGGGTGATGTCTTAATCTTTCTAACTAAATGGACTTATTTATAAAATGAATACCTCAAAGAGTTGTAAAGATTAAAGGAGTAATAGAGGCAAAGGACTTAGAGCGGTGTCTAGTGGGGTGCAGTATGCACCCTAAATGCTAGCTACAGTGCCACTACGATAACAACTTCTACTGCTACCACGACTAGTAACATTGTTAGCTGACCAACCATGGCATTAACTTTAATGGGGTAAATGGGCGACAGTGTGTTTGTGGACATGGTTGTAGGACATCACAAATGGTCCTGAATTCCATTCACTCTTCCCTGTCTGCTGATCCAAGGATTATAAGGCTAGGATTTATGGAGTGGGAGGCAAGCCAGCTGGAGGCAGATTCTCAAAAGATTATCTCCTACATATTTCAAGGGTTTTCTTTGTCATGGCTAAGGAGACAGAAAAATCATTATTCTCCCTTGTGTCCATTGAAGTCATATTTTTAAAGAATTTTCATTCTAAATCATAACTAATTCACATGGTATGATATTCATGGAATAAGGCAAGCCACAAGTCTTTCTGTGCAATTTTAACACTTACCAAGTATAGGGGGTTCTTTTCTTAGAGTGAAAAGATGGATTATTTAATTCCTGAGGGACTAGATGACTCTCTTTTAGCTGGTGGAAGGAAGCTTCTTTGGGGAGCAAATGGACTCCAGGGAGACAGAAGTCTCAAAGATGAGTTGTTGGAGAGGACCTCCCTTGTGGTACAGGGGCTTAAGTCTCAGCACTATGAAGCTATTGGCAGCCACTGCAGCACGAGTTTGATCCCTGGCCAGCGAGGTGACCCACATGGCGCAGTAGACCTACCTGTCTTGCCCGCTGCTGCCCTTAGTAGTGTATTTCTGTCAATCCGTCCATTCTGCTCCCCACTCTGTCTCTGGTGAATTCTTTCCTCTCTCCTCCCTCCACATCCCGCACCTCTGATCTGTACCCCAGCTCTCGTGTGCATAAATAAATAAATCTTAAAAAAAAAAAAGAGTGGTTGAAGAGAACTTTGCACCCTGGCAACTTCAATCCTTCTCCCGCTGTATAAGGTTGAGGTTGTGGGAGGAGATTGCAAGCAGTGACTGAGCTTCTCAGTTTACTTCATGGTTTTAACCTAGAGCTGAGTCTTTTGGGGCCATTACCTTTGTGTCTGAGTTTCTTGAATAGTACAATGAGGATTGTTGGGAAGATTAAAAGAGATAACAGGTTTAATCTAGGCAATAGATTTAACATATCAGTCAACATTTGTTGGGCTTGATAAGCTTACATGCTCAGTAAATGCCAATTGCTGTTACCTAAAGTTTATGTGTTTGAAACAAAGGCTAATGGATAGTGGACTTTTTCGACATGTATAAATCCATTCTAGGCTAATGAGCTTTTGACAGACATAGGAAGAGGGAGACAGGGGAAGTAGCTGGGGAGCCCCCTTCAGTAGCTGCTGTTTTCACCAGTGAGTAGGAGACATTTACTTACTCCAAAACCCACAGTCTCCCTCACCACCTTTGTTTTGGGCCTTGGCTTACTTTCTACCCATCGGCCCAAAGAAAATGGAAGCTGTGCTTGAGTAGATTTTTTACTGGGCAGTGTTTTGGGCTGAATCATGTTCCCCCCAAACTCAAATACTGAAGTCCTAATGTTCAGTTCCTCAGAATGTGACTGTGCTTGGAGAGTGTCTTTAAAGAGTAATGAAGTTAATGACCTCCCTGGTGGTGCTTGGGGTTAAGTCTTAGGACTATGAAGGTATCAACAGCCACTGCAGCACAAGTTCGATTCCCTGCCAGGGAGCTACCCACATGGTGCAGCAGACCTCTCCTGTCTTGCCTCTACTCCCCTCAGCAGTGTATTTCAGTAGATCTGCCTGTTCTGCTCACCCCAGTCTGTCTCTGGTGAATACTCCTCCCCCCACCGCTGGTCTTGTATGCATAAATAAATAAATCTTAAAAAAATAAAGAGTAATGAAGTTAAAATGAATTCATTAGGGTGAGTCCCAACCCAGCATGACCAACATCATGGAGGATATTTGCACACAGACATGTACAGAGGGAAGAACATATGAAGACCGGGGACAAGATGGCTGTCTGCAAGTCAAGGAAAGAGGCCTCAGAAGAAACCAACTTTGTAGAACCCTTAAATCCTTATCTTTAGCCTCTAGAATTGTGAGAAAACAAATTCCTGTTGTTTAAGCCTGTCAGTTTGTGGTACTTTGGGGAGCTTCAGCAAATGCATACAGACATCTACTAAATTCTCTGAGTGGTAGAGTTTTTGGGGAGAATGTTGGAAGTTGAGCGGCAACCACACAATATAATGACTAAGAACTCAAGCCAGGTAGATACCCCGCCTCTGTTACTCATCAGCTTTGTGAATTCAGCCATTGTAATTATTATTTTTTCCTTCATTTTCCTCGCATGTAAACTGGGAGTAAACTACTTCATAAAGCTGTAAAGCTTAAATGGAATCATTATCTTGGGGTTATCACTGTGCCCATGGTAAGCACTCAGCGCATGTCATTCATTATCATAATGAAATAAAAATGTGAATTAGAAGTTTCGTTATTAATCATGTACATTAGTTATCGCTCTTAATATTCACTTATCTATGACCTTGGAGCGACTTGGCTCACTGCAGATTTAAAAGCATTTCTTGTTAACATTCCAAGGAGTTTGGAATAAAAGTAGAACAAGGATCTCTTTCAAAGTGCAAAGTAGCCCAGGAGTCTGATACAAACACTTTTTGTTCTGTGGAACAGAAAGCAACGACATTTTTCATACTCTTCCCCAACCCCATTTATTGGTAGGGTGCAATGCAAAAGAGTACTGTTTGTAGAGGATGATGACTTGCCTTTAAATAAGGAATTGTTTAATTAGATTGGTTTTGTCTTGGAGCATATAAGGCAGTGTTGCAGAGAAAAACATTCCAGGCCTGGACAGTTGCCGACCTCATTGGTGAGCCACTGGTAAACCACTGTAGGAGAAGAAGAAACAATTTGGGACTGTTAATATTAGCTATTTGTTAAAAATAGCCTGCTTGCATTTCTTCATTAGGAGGAAGGCAGTGTTTTTTGCTCCTGGCAAAGTTTGTTTTTTTGGTTGGAAGATTATGAAGACCATAGAAGAGAAATCCCCACATGGTCTCTTCCTGGCAGCCCATTAGAACAGAAAGATTTGGGACTGAGTTTTCAAATCGGAGCCCAGTGGAATGTGCTTTGGTGAAATAAAGAAGTCAGATCCTTGGGCATGTGGTTTATTTTCCTGTGGTGACCTTGAAATCTTGCAAGAGCTGTGGAAAGTGTGCCCTCCCTGGATCCGAGTGAAGTCAGGCTTGCTTGCATCGGAGTCTCAAAACAGCTCTGTGCTGCTGTTTCCTTACACGTCAGGGCCCACATGATATTTTAATTGTGGACAGATTTTTATTGGACAACATGAATGAAAGTGCAGCTTTCTTTGGTCTGTGAAGGGAGCAGAAAAATAAAAACTGCATGTGTCCCCTAAACTGTGATGGCTTATTAGAATACCCCAGTACCAATTTTCATTCTTGTTGACCACCCACCTTGTAACTTTTGACCTGTTGCTGCCTCTGAGAAGTGTGTTTTTCTTGAAGATGAAACTTTTTATAGGGTGTTTGTCTTCCTGCCTGTGACTCATCTCCCTTAGCATAATCCTCTCTCAGTCCATCATGTCCTTGCAAATGGCAGGATTTCATAAGATGAAACTTTTTACAGGTTCACATTTTGTCTTTCATTTATGCTTGAGTTCATTCTCATTAATGCAGTTCTGAGGATAGAGTAAGTAGAATTAAATAAGAATTTCTTTTCTTTTTTTTTTTTTGGTGGACTATATCAGCCATAGACTTTGTGAGTTTCTCAGATGACCCCCCAATTCTCTCTCTCTGTGAGTGTGTGTGGTGAGTGTGTGGGAAGTTCCACTGCAATTGTCCAAAATATTTGCCTAGATTACCATTGTCCAGATGTTGACAGTCACATTCACTTTTACATTTTATCTTCACTGTTTTCCATATGCTACTCTTGTTTTTTTTAACACTTGTGAATATATATATATATATATATATAATATATACACACACACACACAATTTCACTTATTGTTTCCTATTATAACAAATGTTTTCATCTTCTGATGATGCTTTATAATGTCTGTGTTTAATAATCTATTCATTGGGGGTATGACCAATTACTATTCCTCTAGAGTCCTATATTTACTTAGTTTTCATTCTTTTTAAAGATCTAGTGGGATTTATAAAACAGTTCATGAACTGGGTAGCATCTCATCTGGTGAGCAGAAAGAGACTTCAAGGGCTTATTCAAGATGAAAGACTTTTATAGAAGGGCGGAACAAAGAAGTTCTCAGCAAGAGCAAGGGAAAGTGAATGTTCTATGCAGGAATATTAGAAATCAGTCTACCGCTTCTCATTGACCTGAGGCATTTTCATTAGTTAGCTTTTACTTCATTTTGTTTTGTAAATAATGCTCCAGCAGTTTTTCAACACTTAGCTCTCTATCATCCAATGAATATATTTCTAGAAATCTGTAAAAAATGTGACTTACTGCAAATGCAACCATGCTACTTTTTTTTAAGATTAATTTATGTATACAAGAACTGGGGTACAGGTCAGAGGTGATGGGGTTGGGGGGAGAGGATTCACCAGAGACAGAGTGGGGAGCAGAACAGGCAGATCTACTGAGATACACTGAAGGGAGCAGCGGGCGAGGCAGGAGAGGTCTGCTGTGCCATGTGGGTCACCTCCCTGGCAGGGGATTGAGCTCATGCTGCAGTGGCTACGGACAGCTTCACAGTGCTGCGTCTTAACCACTTGCGCCACCAGGGAGACCCCCTATCAAACTACTTTTGCAAAGGATTCTAAGGCATGCTGCGTCCTTTGGTTACATCATGGATTAAGCAGTAACTTTACTTATTATTGAACTTTTGTGTTATTCTTGATACTGGAAATCACATGGAAGTAAATTTTTTGTGCATATATCTAATAATGGGAATAATAACAGGTTTGAAATTTATAGCCACAAAACGATGATATAAGAAAATAAGTAAATATAATAAAATTTTAAAAATATGTAAAAAAATAACCACAGAGAGCAAAAATAATACCTTTTAAATTTCTCCCCACTAAATTTAGTTTTCAAGCTAACTTGCCAATTCTAAGCACTCACTTCCTATCTCAGACTGGTTATTCGAAAGGTTTGTCTACCTTTCCACCAGGGAATGAGTTCAGTTTGCAGAACTGTGCTACCAGGGTGGGGCCATCTGGACCCTGTGCCACTGGGGCCTTGATCGCTGCTGCTGAAGCTGAGTCCATTCTGTGCTCTGTTGTGTTGGCCTCTTGCTGCTACGTCATCTGCTGCTCCTGCAACCCCTTCCTTGGCTCCAGGTGATGCTCAAAATTCTCCACAATCCAATAGCAAAGCCTCTTTGGGCCTCTCTGCTGTTCCCAGTGCCTGCGCTCAGGCCTACATTGAATCTTATAAGGTCCACGTCCCTGACGCCATCTTGGCCTCCCCGAAGCTGCCTGTCTTCACAGGGCTGGCCCTCTCCAGCTGCTTTCTGAGGAGCCAGGCAACCATCTCTTCTGCTGGCAACTGTATTCTTCCTCCAGCCTTCTCCTGGGATCCCCTGGGTTTGTGATGTGGCACCTTTGCCCACACCCCTTTCTGCCCTCAGGTCTAAATTCTAATCCTATCTCACTGAATCCCTCCTTCAGCTCACTACCTAAATTCTCTTTGAGTGCAGAAAATAGCCCCTTCCATCACCAAGAGCTTTTCTTCCCTCTAGGATTATGGTAGAAATGCCACACTTTCAATTCTTCAGCTTAGCTGTTGATCCAGGAAGACCAGTTTGGGAATTAAAAAGACAAAAGGATCATTCCTAAATTTCTGGAGACTGCTTTGATTGAGCTCCATTTTAGGTTTATTAAACTACACAGGAGCTGGGACAGAGATTGAAATGCAGAGATTGAGTCTGTGTCCTGGCCTTCTTCGCTGCTTCTTCACTCATCACTGGGAAGATTCTGGTCACTGAGTGTTGGGTGGGCAAAGGGCTCAGACAGCAGCAGCCAGAAGGAGACTGGGGAAGCCACTCCTTAGCAGCTCACCCATAGTGGCCACACACTGGGTTTATTCTGAGCATACTTTGTGCAAGTGTTCATTTAGAAGATGTGGAGTAATATTAATAGCAAGTGCTGGGCCTCCCTGGTGGTGCAAGGGGTTAAGCATCACACTATGAAGCAGTCTGCAGCCTCTGCAGCATGAGTTCAATCCCCGGCCAGGGAGCTACCCACATGGCGCAGCAGACCTCTCCTGTCTCCCTGCTGCTCCCCTCAGCAGTGTATTTTGGTGAATCTGCCTGTTCTGTTCCCCACTCTGTCTCTGGTGAATCCTCACCCCCTGCACCTCTGGCCTGTACCCCAGTTCTTGTATGCATAAATAAATAAATCTTTAAAAAAAAAAGCAAGTGCTTAGCAGTGCCAGTCACTGTCTGAGCTTTTAAATTCTGTGATCCTCAGAACAATCCTGTGAAGCTGCTCCGCTGTGCTTAGCTCCATCACATGGACTAGGAACTGAGATGTAGTGGTGCTGTAAGTGCTCTGCCTGTGAGCTGGGGGGCTGTGCTGACTCTGGCACCCCTGGATCTGTTGCTGGCCACAGGGTTGTAATGGAAAGTAGATATTTTTCTCTTGTAGTTACAATTGGTGCTCTGTTTATGAGAGATCAATCACTTTTAAAAGGTGGCTTTTTTTGTTTGGGATGACATGATCCCTTCACTGTTCTGACTAGTCTCTGTACTTATTTAGGTAACCTCTCACCAACTTAGGTGTTGCTCTGAAACAGAATACGAGTCCTCAGTCTCAACTGCTGGCATCACCAGGGTTCAAAATCTCTATCATCTCAGGCCCGTGATTTGCTTTCCAGAGTGGTGTCATTTTTAAAACCTTTTAAAAATGGAACAGCATGCACATTAAAAATATACACAAAGGCGATGAGATTGCTAGAATGAACGTTATGTTGCCAGCGCTCAGTTTCAGCCATTTTCAAGTCACGGCTAATATGTAACCTCTACATCGTGATTCCTTTATCTCAGCACTATTGCATTTCGGGCTGGAAAATTCTTTGTTGTTGGAGACTGTCCTGCAGCTCTTTGCTATTTTAGCATCCCTGGTCTCTCCACCCTGTAAGGAAAATGGAGCAATTCAGCCTCTTTCTCGCCTTCCCGTCACCAGTCTCTGGGGCCGCCACCTGCGGGTTTGTTGCCCCCTCAGGTTTCGTTACCCACAGGTGATAATACATTATTGCAGAAAGCGCTTAGAAGTATGAACACAGGGCACTTGCACCTGTTACTACCGGGCTGGCATCGGGGAGTTTGAGGGGGCTAGGAGGCTCGGTTGCTGCAGGCTGTTTACCCAGTTCCCAACTCCAGCATTAAAGGCATGTCAGATAGAACTAAGGCTCCAAGATTCTTTCTCTTTGCCTGAATCAACAGTGAATCTGCCCAGCCTGGATGGTTGCAGAACACGCCCCCTGCCCTTTCTGGTTATGACAACCAAAAATACACCCCCACCCCAGGGTAGGGTATAAACCATCAACATCTGAAATGAGTTATTTATACTTCTTGTTCCCCGTCTCCTCAAGATGATCTGGAAGCAGATCTCATACATCCAATCACCCTATTTCAGGATTGTTTCTACAAGATGATGCCTCTGGTTTTGTTGGCCCTTTAGAAGAAAGGTGCAAAGATCTAATCCTCTTCCTGTATGATTTGTTGTCATGGCAGCTCACTGCTCATGGACAGAGAGATGATCATAATTCCTACCAGCTACTAGTGTTGATGTGAGTTAGCAAGGACAAGGAAATTTGTATCATCCTCTATCCTATGCCTTTTTAAAAATGTGGTAAAAATCTGTATATCATAAAACTTACTGTTTAGCCACATGCAAGCATCCAGTTCAGCTACTAAGTACATTCTCATTCATTGTGCAACCAATCCCACTGTCTAGAACAGTTTTCATCTTGCAAAATTGAACTTTAGCAATTGCATTGTAATTTTCTTGAGGACTGTGGAACTGTTTGCCTACTGGCGCCACCATTTGCTATTCCCACCAACAGTATGCAAGCTTCTAATTTCTCCACCTCCTTGCCAACACTTATTATTTTGTGTGTGTGTGTTTTTTTTTTATTTGTAATAGCGATCCTAATGGGTATGAAGTGGTGTTTCATTGTGGTCCTGCCAGTACCTTTTAAATTGTACATCTGGTAATTGAAGAGCAATTGTGCTGGAACTCTCTGGGCCTAAGAGGCACTGTGTTTTTTGTTGTTTTTTTTGGTTACCACTTTTTCCTTGGAACAGTTTTTCATGGAACATACAGTGCACCATCATGACTCACTCCTGGGAAGAGGTGGTGGAGTGGGTTGTGTTTGTGTGCACAGGGAAACTTAATTCCTTACAAAGTCTGATTTTCAGCATTTACTATTAGCAGATAAGGGAAAGGAATCTGGTTAGATGTAGAATCAGAGACTCGTAGGGCCAGAGAAGACACAGAAACCAGTTCTTTTTTTTTTTTTCCTTGAAGATTTATTTTATTTATACAAAAGCTGGGGCACAGGCCAGAGGCATGGGAAGGTGAGAGGATTCACCAGAGACAGAGTGGGGAGCAGAACAGGCAGACGGACTGAAAGCACTGCTGAGGGGAGCAGCGGGCAAGACAGGAGAGGTCTGCTGCGCCATGTGGGTATCTCCCTGGCTGGCTGAGAATCGAACCCACGCTGCAGAGGCTGTGGACAGCTTCACAGTGCTGCGCTCAACCCGCTGTGCCACCAGGGAGGCCCAGAAACCATTTCTTGCAAAGATGTATTTGGCAAAAAATAGTGGGGAGTTGCTATCCTGATCACATTTAGTCTCAACCTGAGTGTATGTCAGTGTCTTGCTCTCTGTCCCCAATATCTGGCCTGTGGAATCAACAAGTAAATATTTACGGAATTACTCACCCAGCTGAAATTTCTGTGTCAGAAGTGGGACATTCATTCAGCTACTCTTTATATTATGGTCAAAAGTGGCCAATTACTTCAATGGCTGAGTGAGAGTTCCCTCCCCTCTCCTTTCATTCCCTGGGCTAGAAAGATCAGATGTGGTTTCCCCAAGGCGTGGCCCTCTTCCCGGAAGGTAGATTTGGGGGCATCTTGATGAGGACCAGCCCAGCCCAGTGGACTTGGGGCTGGTGATCCAGTTGGTCGTGGGTGCCTGTGTAGGTCTCTCTCTCTGTACTTTTCTAAGTTAGTTCTCGCTTGTCTGCAAATTAGAATCACCTGATTCCAACACTGCAGTCTTGACAGCAGGCCAATTATATCGGAATGGCACCCACGCAGCAGTACTTTGGGATGTTCTTAATGTCCCTCAATTTTTATCTTTCCTTCTCTTTTCTCGATTGTCCACCTGAGCCTCATCCCACTTGACAAATGAAATTTCTTGTCATTTGGCTCCAAAGGGCATGTACTGTAATAAGTGAATCTTACTTGACAATTCCTTGTAGGGTGTTTATGTTTCTCCCAGGTTAGATAAGCTCCTGAAGGCAGGGGGTCCTACCTGCCTTTATCTCCATCCTAGTGGTCCTCAAACTTGGGGAGGGAGGCTGGTAAACCACAGCCTTGCGGGGTCCACCCTGGGGATGTCTCATATCAGACTTGTGGATGGGACCTGAGATTTTGCTTTTCTAAAAGGTTTCCGGGTAATGGTCCAGAGAGCACAGCTGTATCTTCAGAATCATTCCTCATATGCAGGGGGGTTGGGGGTTTAAGGAGCAGGGGGTACCCAATAAATTTGGCTCCATCAGAAAGGATGGGGCAGATCTCCCTCTGGTCAATCTCCTGTGTCCATACCTTCCACTGTGCTGTGTCCTAGTTCCTGGGCCGAGAGAATGAGAGAATGTGTGATTGGTCACCTACAGATGAGCCTTACTTTTTCCTTTCCAGTTACTAGTTCCTTCACATTTTGAACTTTGCTTAAGATGGTTACTTTTCAGTCCTCCTTGGTGGCGCAAGGGGTTAAGATGCAACCTATGAAGCTGTCTGCAGCCTCTGCAGCACGAGTTCAATCTCGCACTAGGTAACTACCCACATGGCGTGGCAGACCTCTCCTGTCTCACCCGCTGCTCCCCTCAGCAGTGTATTTCAGTCAGTCTGCCTGTTCTGTTCCCTGCTCTGTCTCTGGTGAATCCTCTCACCCCGCTCCACCCCACTCCTTTGGCCTACAACCCAGCTCTTGTATGCAGAAATAAATAAATTTTTATTTTAAAAAAGATGGTTAACTATAGAAAGCTGCGTGGAGATTCCTCAACCTACTAAACATAGAGCTTCCATATGATCCAGCAATTCTACTCCTAGGTATTTACCCAAAGGACACAGAAACATCAATTCCAAAGAGCACCTGCACCCCTATGTTTATAGCAGCGCTGTTTACAATAGCTAAGCTTTGGAAACAGCCCAAATGTCCAAAAATAGATGACTGGATCAAGAAGATGTGGTCCATATACACCATGGAATATTACTCAGCATTCAAAAAAGATAAACACATGCCATTTGCAGCAACATGGATGGAGCTGGAAGGGATCATGCTCAGCTAAATAAGCCAGAAAGAAAAAGAAAAATACCAGATGGTCTCACTCATAGCAGGAATCTAGAAAACCTAAATAAGGGACCAGGAAAAAGAATAACTATAAGAAAGAAAAAATCAAAATCAATAAACAACTATGAACCAGAGACACAGTATGGGGTGGGGGAAAAGGAGGGCTTGGGGTCAAAATAAGGGGGTTGCAATGGTATGGGGAATATAAAAATAAAATAAAATAAAATGGTTAGTTTGCTCTTTATTTTGTTCATGTGTCTGCATGTGTAGCTGCTGGTTGTGCATTAAGACGATAAAAAGGTAGGAGCACCTATGCGGGATAGGATCCCAGTACACTTTCTTTTGTGTTTTAGGATGACCATTTTGGGAATAGGCTTTGGAAAGATCTCCAAACAGAAGGAAACTCAGCACAGTTAAAAAATAAATTCCCTGAACCTATAAATTATTAGTGGTCCAAAGTAATCTTAGCTTTTACGGGGAAAATAAAATGAGCCCAGTGGAGCTGGGCTGCCCCCTCCAGCTCTCCTCTTCAGCACAGCCCTAATGAAATGTCACTAACCGTAGGTTTTTGTAACATAACTCTGCAGAAGCTGAGGCTGAAGTTGAGGGTTTATTCCAATATTTATAGCCTTGATCCCTTTGTAGTCAGCTGCCTTCTAAAGGTGAGTTTATGTTGAAGTTTTCATTCTGAACACTCAGTTTAAATTGCTTTTCAATGTTACTAATCTTGAAACCACTTACTATATTTTGGTTTTGTTTAAATTAGCTGATCTCTGTGAGTGTCAGGGATTACTTTTATGTTTCTTTCAGGCAAAATATTCTTGAGAAAATGATCCCCAAGAATTTATAAGAATGTTTGCTGTTTTTTGGCAATATTTGAAAGTTTAATGGTGGTGGTTTCATTTTTGTGGATTATTAGAGTCACACCTTGGATTTGAGCGCTGCTCTTGCTGATGTGGGGTTAATTTAAAATGAGAAAATTAGAGTGAGCACATCTGATGATTACTTTGGAGAGGCATTTGATTTCTTGCTAGCAAACAGGGAACTCAACTTTGCAGAACTGGATTTGGTGCATTTGTGTCTCTTAAAAAAACATCATCTTTATCTTGTGATTGTACTGGGTGGTGGAAGGAGGCCCAATAAACTGACCATGCAGTTATTTCTGGTCCTTTACATTAAAAGTCTCCCATTTGGGGCCTCCCTGATGACTCAAGGGGTTAAGACACTGCCTGTGAAGCTATCCGCAGCCACTGCAGCACAGGTTCTATCCCTGGCCAGGAAGCTAACGCACATGGCTCAGCAGACCTCTCCTGTCTCGCCCGCTGCTCCCCTCAGCAGTGTATTTCAGTCAGTCTGCCTGCTTTGCTCCCCACTCTATCTTTGGTGAATCCTCTCACCCCCCCCACTTTCCCTACCCCCGCTCCTTTGGCCTACACCCCAGTTCTTGCATGCATAAATAAATAAATCTTTAAAAAAAAAAATAGAGTCTCTCATTTGAAGGTTGGAAAGCAAACTTGGCTAGTTTTTAAGGGTCGGAATAGAAACTGTTGGGTTTCTCATTGCTGTACCAGGTGAAGTTACGGCTCTTTTCATATCACTTCCAAGCACTCAACTGAGAAAAAACCAAATCCAAGTTTGAGATGCACCTGCATATGGAAACTGAAGATAGTAGAGAACATTCACACACAGGCAAAGCAGTAAAAGTTTTCTTTTCTTTTTCCCCCATAGGTGAATTTTGTGGCATGCCAGCTGTTTGCTCTGTTTGCTGCGTTCTGGTTTCGCCTTTACTTAAACCCTGCTAAAACCAGTCCTGATGTTCGCCATGCTTTTGCTACCATTTTTGGCATCTACTTTGTCATCTTTTGTTTTGGCTGGTGAGTACAAGCCTCATCATTTCTAAGATTTGTCATTCGAGTATGTTCTGGCAATATTTTTGGCGTTTTCCAGGCATGAAGGAAAGCTTATGCATGGTATCTTCTACTATTGCAAAATAATGGGAACGTCACAGGAAGCTCCATTTACTGTTAGAACCAGAAATCGGTAACCTGACTCCTTTAGAAGTCAATGTGGTGACTTAATGTTTAAAATTAGATGCCTACCGATCTCCACCTACTTATCTCTGCCTGAGTTATATAAATGGAATGTTCGAAGGTTAATTTTCTCAAGGAGGAACCTTTCCTAACTGTTGTAGATACTGGCTTTTTTCTTGCACTGAATTGGTGTTCTTGCGTTAGCAATTCTTGCTAGACATGAGTCTTAGTCCTGCACTTAGAGTAGAATAATCACTTTAGTGTAGGTCTTAGCACATTTGAGTCATTCTCTAACAGAGAAAGCTTGTAGATTAAACTGTCCTAGATAAGTTGGGCAAACATGCTGGGAGAGGCACTTCTTGGGGAAGAAGTTTTAGGAACCAACCTTTCTTGAATGTTGGAGTGTTTGTGGATTTGCTCAGGGTACTCAGCACACTGCTTTACCTGGTTCAACAGAAATTTGAGAAGGGATGATAGGTATTTTGAATTAGCTGCTGAGTAGATGTCTTGGTGTCTGGAAAGCTCAATTTGGTTCTGTTACTTTAAAATTTAAAAAAAGAAAAAAAAAGTTCTGATGAAAGAACGCGTTTCTTCTAGACTCTCAATTGTGGAAAAAAGTGTGAGCATTCCATTCAATCTCAAGTGTGAGATTCCTGACATTACCAGCACTGCAATTGGCAGACCGCATCAGGACTTCCTAGTATCATATCAGGATATAGGATCTTAATTACACAGAACAAACATACTTGATTTTTTTTTTCCTCCTATTTAAACTTAAGCTAATGAATCACTTGCTTTTTGGAGGGGGTGAAGGTGGAATACTGGAGTGGGTGGCCAATAGGTATGTTAATTTGAAATATGCTCAGTTTGCTCCTTCCCCTGTGCTGTCTTAAAGGTACTCCATACATCTCTTTGTGCTGGTGTTGATGTGCTACGGAGTCCTGGTCACCGCAAGTGTATCCACTATTCATAGGTAAGACCCCCAAGATGAACAAGACAAGATGAGATTTTTCACGATCTTCGAAATGTATTTCCAGGGTAAAAGGGTACCTTTTCCATTTGCCACAAGTGGCCTACCCTAAGCTCTCTAGGCTATCAAAAGTTGTGCTGGGGAGAGCCTTACAGGCTGTGAGTCTAAAGAGAAGGCCTTATGAAAATGGTGGGTTGCAAATTGGGCCTCCACTGAAAAAGTGTCGGAATTGGCAGCTCTCTCTGCCAAATGCTCATTAGAGTGAAATACTACTTAGCAATGAAAAGGAATGAACAGTTGATACACACAGTGAGATGATGAATCTCAGAGTAAGTATGTTGAGTGAAGGAAGCCACACAAGTTCTGTTCCCAAACATGCAAACTAATCTGTAGTCATGGACCAGATCAGAGATTACCTGGGGTGAGTTGATGCAGAGAGATATGAAGGGGATCATAAAGAGGCATGAGCAAACTTGGGTGGGGTGATGGCTATGTCTGTGATCTTGAATTTGGCTCTGATTTTCTGGATGGGTACGTATGTCCAAACTTAGTGTATTTTAAATATGTATAATAAAGCTGTTCAAGAAAAAATATGCTTACTCTGATATTTTGACTGCAGAGTATAGAAGTAATTTCATTCTGTCTTGGAGGCTATATGCTTGGATGATCAGTAATGATACCTCGGGTATCTGTTTTTGCATTGTCTGTTTCTCATGTTCTTTCAAAAACTTCAGTATTAATTCTGTCTTTCAGTAACACTGGAATGTAAGTCCTATGAAAACAAAGCCTTTTCTCTTTTGTTGACTATTGTATCCTTAGAGCTTAGAACAATACCTGGCACAAGTAAAGTCTCAATAAATATTTATGGAACAAATCACTGAATGTCTTTGGAAAGACATGATGCTTTTATGACTTCTGATGACTTCTCTGGAAAAATACATGTCTTATTTCGGCTTCAGAAAGCTTTTTGATTAGATTATTAGCACAATAGTTCCCTTTTTAAAAACCACTGAAAATGCACTTTTCAGTGGATCATCTTGTAATTCCTTAAAATAAGTTTCTGGTTTTCAAGGGAAAATTATTTTTGCTGGGCTCTGAAAATTTGAACTCACATCACCTCTCTTCTAAGTGCCCTCCTTGAAGGAGATCATGTTCTCCCTTCAGAAGGGAAATGGGAAATCCGTATTTCTAACTTGGAAAGAATGGTTTTTGGAAAAACTTATTATTATGACAACATGCTTTTTTTTTTAGTGAGGGGTGGACATGCCTGGCTTTTCCTAAATTTGATTTTGGATGCCATCACATGATTAATAAAAATGTTGCCACAGCTCTTCTCCAGCACATTTCCAAGTTCATTATACATTGTCATTTATCAGCTAACCCCATGGTGGCTGATGGGGTGCGGTCCATTTTTCAGGGGGTCAAGAACTTACATGCACACTTACTTGGTGCCTGGCCCAGGCTCTCTCTTAGTTTCTGGCCAGGAATGGAATGCTCCAGTTCTGGCAGAGCCGAGCCGTTTACAGACAGGCTGTGACTGTTTCACCGCAATAATATTGTGGTAGCAGAGAGCTCTGTCATGAGACCAAAAAAAGATGCCAGAAGTTCTTCCCTCTTTCTTGGCTGCGTGGCCGCCAATTCTGCAGAAGACTGGAATGGTTCACAGTTCCTGGTGGGTGGAAATAGCTCCTATTGATGCAGCTTATATGAGAGTTAGGGAACCTGGCTCCTTCCGGGATGGAGTTTGGACAAATCACCCACTGATCTCTGGATATCAGATTTCTCACTTCTGCAAGGTAGGGGTTCTCTTCAAAGCCACAGTTTCATGGTTCTTGGTGAATTCTTTGTGAATTACTCTCTCCTCCCCTGTCCTGAGCCTGTTATGAAAACGTGAGAAGAGGAGAGATCAGTATTTACTGCCATGTAGAACTAACCTGCTGCTGGATTGGTGGTTGTTATTCAAGATTCATCTAGAGAGTTCTTGACAAATCATGTCTTCCCAAGCCACTGTGTTGTCACAGACATTCATGATCATATGGGAATCAATTGGGGCAAAATATAGTTTGTATCTCCTGGGACAGAAGGAGAGATTGGGTTTGTGGTGACTGGTTTTAGAATTTCTACATTGTGGCAAGTCCTAGGCTAAGCGCTCTTTAATATATTCCATTATTTTTAATACATAAATTATTTCTTAGCATTGCAGATACAACTCTTTCACTTGCAAGTATATTCTTTCTAGGACAATTCTATGGGATATAGTTTTTTTTTTGTTTTTTCTGCGATGAGGAAATCAAAGTTCAAAGAGGTAAAGATTCAGTGAATTTTCACCAAGTAAACACACCCAAGTTCCCACAACCTGTGTCAACACGGGAACATTAGCATCATTCTTGCCCTAATCTCTGCCACACCCCTCCTTTTTAAAAGAGCCACAGATCTAGATGTTTCCCACCATAGATTACTTTGGTCATTACTAGGATTTGAACTTGGGTTGTTGGTCTGTCTCCAGAATGCTTGCTCACTCTACCACTCCTGGATTCCTGACATTTTTTAGACTTGTCCAGGGCACGAACACATTGCCTTACTGTTATAAATTGGACTGGCTTTTGTGAATCTAGCTCTTGTTGAGGAGAAAGAGTAAGTAGCAGGAAGGGCTGTTTTTGAAAGGGCCGTGGAACAATCTGTCTTTTGAGTTGATTTTGTGCTTCTGCCTTGACCCTCCTGGTTGGAGACAGGGGACAGGTACTGGAAGCAAAAGGCCCAGCTCCATTCTCCTTCTGATTTGGCTGTTAAGGAGTTGGTGTCTTTGCTTTGCTTACCATCTTCTTGATTTGGAAAGGGTTAAGGATGAACCCAAATTCTGGAAGAATCTTTTTTGGTTTAGTATCATATTTGTTTGCAAAGAATGGTAAAGCGAATGTAAAGTTACATGATGCTTTAGTTCCAGAACTTCTTTAAGCTCATCATCCAGTTCTCCCTTGCTGCCAAATGAATTTTTATTATCTCTGCCTTCTTAGTTCTTAAGTTAATCTAGTCTTCATGAATGTGAATTTCAATCATTTCTAGATAGTGGGAGCAATTGGAGACTTTTAAGATAAGTAACATCTATTTAGTTGACACACATGACCATCCTTGCATTTCTGGAGCTCCAGTCTAGTAGGGGAAGTAGTAGTTAATGAGATCATCACAATGTATCTTTTTTAAAAAAGATTTATTTATTTATTTATACAAGCACTGAGTACAGTCAGAAGCGCAGGAGGGTAAGAGAATTCACCAGAGCCAGAGGGGAGAGCAGAGCAGGCAGAAGGACCAAAGTACACTGCTGAGGGGAGCAGCGGGCGGCAGGAGAGGTCTGGGTGCCATGTGGGACCCTCGCCAGTGGCTGGGGATCGAACCAGCACTGCAGAGGCTGTGGGCAGATTCGCAGCCCAGCGCTCTACCGCTGTGCCATCAGGGAGGCCCATCACAATGTATCTTTATAATTACACATCAGTGAATGCTCTGAATGGTGTGTGTGTGTGTGTGTGTGTGTGTATTTTGCTGGCTTAAGTATTGATGAATGGTCAGGAGGCTGGGAGGTGGGAGTTGAAGCCCCAAGTTGGACAGGAAGCATCCTGACCAGAGCACCAGAAAGGCAAATAACCTAAGGACCAGGTAGGGAAAGAGAAGTTGAGCAAGAGCCTTGGAAGAATTAGCCAGAGAGGTGGGAAGAAGACAAAACAAATGGAAGCCAAGAGAACAAAGTATTTCAAAGAAGGGAATGGCCAGCAATATGGTGATTATTTGCATTTTACAAAACTCAGTATTTAAACATAATGGCTTGAGAAGAGGAGAATCTGAGGCAAGACCTTATAGGTCAGTGGCTCCCAGCTCTGACTGCAATTTGGAATTTGCTGCCCGGTGCGCCATCTACCAGTTAAACCAGCATATCTGAAGGTGGGACGCAGATACCTGGAGTGTGAAACTCCCAGGTAATTCCATTCTGCTGTCAAGGTCGAGACCCACTTTGGGGTACCAGGTGAGAAAAGGCAAGAATTCAGAGCAGTGTGAGGGAAGGTGAGAACAGGATGGACTGGGGTGCGGTTAGACCTTAGAGGACTTTGTGGCCAATTGTCTATGGGGGTGAGGGTGAGGAAGAGAAAATTGCTTGAGACCATTATTGTCATGCATAATAATCTGATCTTCTGTCTTTGTGGTTTCAGATACTCCTTTTTTGTAGCAATAGGATACCTTACGATGTGCCACATCAGTCGGATATACATCTTCCACTATGGAATTCTCACTACAGATTTTTCTGGGTGAGTATCTTCATGGGGGGAGGGAGGCTGACTGCTGAGTTGAACTCAGTCTCTTGGGGTGTGTAGAGATCATATGTGCATCTGAGAATCACCAGTGACTGATGAAAGCAGTTGGAAAGACCGCTAATGAGGTTGAGGTTAAAGATTTGATTGCTCTGTTGGGCCAAGTACAGCCACCCTATCTGTCCTGCCACCTGTTTTTTGTAGACAGGTATACTTTGGGATCCAATGGTGCACCTTTTCATTTATGGATTGTGTTGTATTGCTTTTTTTTTTTTAAGATTTATTTATTTTGTACAAGAACTAGGGTACAGGCCAGAGGCGTGGGAGGATGAGAGGATTCACTGGCGACAGAGCAGGGAACAGAACAGGCAGACTGATGAAATACACTGCTGAGGGGAATAGCAGGTGCGGCAGGAGAGGTCTGCTTCGCTATGTGGGATTCTCACCAGCAGGCGGGATCGAACCCGCGCTGCAGAGGCTGCGGACAGCTTCACAGTGCGGCGCTCAACCGCCTGCGCCACCAGGGAGGCCCTGTGTTGGATTGCTTTTTACTCTGATGGTAGAATTAAGTAATTGTAACCTGAACCTTATGACCTGCAAAGCCTAAAATATTGACCATCTTGTGCTGTTACTGAAAAAGTTTGCTTACTTCTATTCTAGTACCCTTAACCCATATTTGGTATTTACCTTTTATTAATAATAAAATCAATGAATGAATTAATTCAATAAAATTAATTTATAAAATTAAAATTAATTAATTGATAATAGTACAGAAATTCTTCCAATGCTGGCCAAATAGCTGCTGTCCTGGCCCCTCCCCCAGATGACCCAGACTTCCAGCAACTGAAAAGCAATGCTGGGGTGTCTGATCTAGTTTTAAGTCTTTTGTATGTCACGATGGTCTTTTATTATTATTTTTGTACAGTATTATTTACTTATAATTATTTATTATTTATTATCATTTTTGTACAGTATTTGATTTCTCCCTTCGGGGTATTCCCTTACATCTCCCACCCCCATCACACCTGCAGTCTGTCACCACTGTCCCTTGTGCCCTTCCCTCCCCTGTTTTGACCTCTCTCCTGCCTCCTCCCCCTCTCTGGATGCCTCAATCTATGGTCAGCCTGTAAGTTTTGTCTTTTTTTCTGACCCTTTGTTTGAGTTGTCTATATTATGAATATAAGTTCAGCCATCCAATATTTATCTTTTTCCTTCTGACTTATTTTGCATAGCATAATCCCTTCTCGCTCCATCCATTTGCTGCAAATGGCATGAGTTTATCTTTTTTGATTGCTGAGTAGTATTCCATTGTGTATATATTCCACATCTTCTTGATCCACTGATCTGTTTTGGGGCATTTAGGTTGTCTCCATATCTTAGCTATTGTAAACAGTGCTGCAGTAAACATAGGAGGGCAGGTTTCCTTTTGAATCAGTGTTTTTGCATCCTGTGGTAGATTTCCTAGGAGTGGAATCACTGGATCATATGGTAGCTTCATTTACAGCTTTCCATTGTTGTCAGTGTGGTCTTAACCTGTGGGCCTTCCGTCTCCTGATCGGTCCCTTGATGAAGATTGAAGGGTCATTGAAAATTCTGTGTCTGGTTGATGTTCGTCCAGGAAAAACTTCCTGTGGACCTTGAGGAATGGATATTAGCCCGTGGATCACACTAAGTATCGTCCATGTTACTGTCCTAGGATTTTGTTTCCATTTCTGCATCAGTCTGAGGTCATCATCCGATGAGTTATTGGAGAAGGAGCAATGACATAAAGAGGTTACAACTCTGGGCCTCCCCAGTGGTGCAGCGTTTGAGCGCTGGGTTGCAAAGCTGCCTGCAGCCTCTGCAGCACCAGTTTGATCCCCGGCTGCTGAGCGAGGGTCCCACATGGTGCGCAGACCTCTCCTGTCTCTCCTACTGCTTCCTTCAGCAGTGTATTTTGTCAGTCTGCCTGTTCTGCTCCCTGCTCTGGCTCTGGTGAATTTTCTCACCCTCCCCCACTTCTGACTGTACCCAGTGCTTGTATAAATAAATAAATGAAAATCTTAAAAAAAAAATAACCTGAGAAGGGCCTCCCTGGTGGTGCAGGCTGTTGAACACCGCACTGTGAAGCTGTCCGCAGCCTCTGCAGATGTGAGCTGTGAGTTGTAACCTCTTTTTTTTTTTTAAGATTTATTTATTTATACAAGCACTGGGTGCAGTCAGAAGCGCGGGAGGGTGAGAGGATTCGCCAGAGCCAGAGCGGGGAGCAGAGCAGGCAGAAGGACCGAAGTACACTGCTGAGGGGAGCAGCGGGCGGCAGGAGAGGTCTGCGCGCCATGTGATTTCCTGAGGGAAATCATACATTTGTCTTTTGCACTTGACTTATACCCTTTAGGTCCATCCATGTTGTTGAAAATGGCAGGATTTCATCATTTTTTATAGTTGAGTAGTATTCCATTGCATATATATACCACATCCTCTGTAGCCAACCATCTGTCTTTGGGCACTTAGGTTGTTTCCAGTTCTTGGCTGCAGTGAAAATGAAGGTGCACATAGCTCTTTGAATTAGTGCTTTTATATTCTTTGAGGAAATACCCAGAAGCAGGATATTTAGACTGTATGGAATTTCTAGCTTTAATATTTTGAGGAACTTCATACTGTTTTCCATAATGGTGGCACCAATTTACATTCCCACCAACAGTGACAAAGGTTCCCTTTCCTCCACATCCTCTCAGTACTTGTCATTCCTTGTCTTTTGGATAATAGCCATCCTCGTAGGTGTCAGGTGATAGCTTTTCTTGATTTGCATTTCCCTAATAGTTGGGGGTGATAAATGTATTTTCATTTGCTTATCACCATCTGTGTACCTTCTCTGGAGAACAGTCTATTCAAAGCCTCTGTCATTTTTTTATTTATTTTTAATTTTTTTTAAAGATTTTTTTTATAGATACAAGAGCTGGGGTACAGGCCAGATGCGCAGGAGGGTGAGAGGATTCACCAGAGACAGAGCGGGGAACAGAGCAGGCAGACTGATGAAATACACTGCCGAGGAGAGCAGTGGGCATGACAGGAGAGGTCTGCTGTGCCATATGGGATTCTCGCTGGCCAGCTGGGATCGAACCGGCGCTGCAGAGGCTGAGGACAGCTTCATAGCGCTGCGCTCAACCTGCTGCGCCACTGGGAAGGCCCTTTGTCATTTTTTAATTGGATTGTTCGACTTTCGTTGTTGAGTTTTATGTGTTCTTTATGTATTTGGGATATTAATCCCCTGGTGATGTATGCAAATCTCCCTACTCTAAATAAGGATACTCAAGTTTGTGTTTAAAGTCCTCCCTGATCATCTCCCATCTCAAGAGATTTAATGTAATCTCGAGAGATTTAATGTGTCTGGGCAAGTGACAGTCACAGTTTTTCCTTTATTAATTATAGGGCATTATTAAGTGTCATTATTTTTTCTCCTGCTACAATAAATGCACTGTGGCTTGCTTGTCATAAATCCATCTTCTTGATAATGTCAGTTAACATAAAAGGAGAAGTATTCACCAAACTGAAATTGAATTATATAGGATTTTGTTGAGGGATAAGATACTGTTGAGGTTGAATCTGGTGTTTTAAAGCAGCCTGACTTGGTAGGTACTCTTTGAAGCATGCATGTGAGAAAACCTGAGTGCTTAGCCTACTGGCTGCATTTTTAGAGTTGGGTCACAAACTGGAATTAAGTGGGATTGTATTAGATTAGTGTTTGTGTCAAGCAACATATATATGCTTTTAATTTTGGGAAACACACATACTTGATTCTGGAGCTTGAAATTTTATTTATCATTCTGAAAGGAACCACATTTTCATGGGTTGGGACTGGTGTTCCACCAAGATATATTGTTATTGATGCTGCTAATACATTTTGTATCAGTACATGTAGTGGTGAATAGCCTGTATTTTCTTTGTGAATGTGGGCTGTTGAAGATACTAGAACATTTGCTGTTCTCCTGGGGAAGCTCAATAATAGCTTATAATAAAGTTGGTACTTGATTCCTTTTAAGTTTGAGATAGCGAGCTAAGTTGTTTTTTGTTTCTTTTTTTTCCCCACAGAAGGCTGCAAATTGAGTTTTCTTCTTAGGGAAGTAGCAAAAAGAAGCTTTTCCTTTTTTCAGGCTAGGCCAGATTCAGGCGGTAATTGCTCTCCCATCATGTTCACCATTTGAGTTGCCCATAAATTTTTTGAAAACATTATGAATTGAGAATTGTTATGTACTGCTAGTGGGAATATAACTGGGTACAACTATTCTGGAAGGCAGTTTAGCCACAAATTTTAAGTAAGAATTTTTTAAACGTTTATATTCTAAATAGAGTAAGTTCTTTGGAGCTGACTTCCCTTAAGGAAATCACATTTATTTATAAGTTGTCAATAATAGCAAACAAACAAACAAACAAACAAACTAGAAATATCCCAAATGATCCCAAATGAAGCAAATAATTAAATCATGGTGCAATAATTAAATATGTGTACAATGAAAACAGTGTCTTCAAAGAGTGTTTAAATGACGCCAGGAAATGCCTAGGTACAATGGAAAATAAAAACCATAAGACAAATACATGTATTAAAATTCCATGTTTATGAATGTAGACATAGGTAGGAAAAAGAGTAGAAGAAAATGAAATGCTAGGACTGTGGTTCTGCTGGGGGACTTTGTTGGTATTTCAATATTTGTTTTATTCACTTGTATGACTATAACAAATGAGAAATCCTAGATGTTATTTTAATATATTTGCATGCATCTTAAAAGATAATGGTGAATATAACGTACATGAGTTGAACAATAACCATTTGTGTTCCCTATTACCCAGTAGAAATAGAAATTTCACCTGCCTGTATCCCTTTCTAGTGGAGGCTAATTGCCCTGCTGTTCCATGGAAAACATCCTCCTGTGTTGGTTTATGACATCCTGATCACCCCACTGACCAGCCCAGTGTGTGCAAACCACTGGATTCCAGAGGTCCTTACTATATATGGAAAAAAGATATTTGCAAAGAGATTTCAAGATTTGCTTATTTCATGTTGTTGCTGCCAACTTCTCAATAGTTAGCACAGTCTCTTGGAATTGAATTCCCAGGACACAAGCATATGTTATAACAAGTATGTTTGGTGAGCGCCTGTTAAAATGGAGACCTGGTGATTTTGTTGCTGAGTGCCAAAGCAGAGAGATGAAATCGTTGATAAGATTGATGGAAAGAGGCCAAGTCTATCTTACCCTGATCCACCACTGGATGGTTCTGATGAGTTTGGAGGAGTTCCCTGCCTTCAGTTGTGGTTCTAGGAAGGCTGATAGAATGAAACATTTCCTTTAGTATAACTCCTGGAGTCCCGTACTTTCTACCCCATGCTGGCATTGTTGGAGTTTGGGAGCTTTCCACTAAAGCTCTAAAGTGGACAGAGATGCTGCTTCCAGTCTACTGCTGTGCACTGCCCACTGTATCCAGGTAGGTGTCTGGGGAGTTGTGCTGGGTGCTGTCCTTTCTAAGTTGCAACTGATTGGACATTTGTTGTACTTATGTCCTCCCACCCTGTCAGACTTCTTGCTCTCTCCACTCTTTGCTTTTCTAGTATGTGAATATTCCAGGTGGATTTTTTTTAAATTTATATACATTTACGTCATTGTTCATTTTTAAACAGTTTGCTCCCCCTCCCCCCAGATGTAGTCCCATAGAATTTCCTTCCCCAGTGCACCCGTGCACCATCAGCTCAGTCCTCTGTGCTCCTCCCTCCCTCCCTCTGATCCCTCTCCCCCCTCCTCTCCTGCAGGATGTCTCTGGTTTATAGTTGTTTATTTATTTTTTGTTGTTGTTGTGTTGTTATTTCTTTTGTTATTAGTTTTTTTCTCTGATGCCTTATTTGGTTCACCTATATTCCTCCTGTAAGTGAAACCATCCAATGTTTTTCATTTTCGTTCTGACTTATTTCACTGAGCATAATTCTTTCTAGCTCCATTCAAGTTGCTGCAAGTGGCATGAGTTTATCTTTTTTGATTGCTGAATAGTATTCCCATTGTGTATATAAGCCACATCTTCTTGATCCAGTCATCTATTTTTGGGCATTTGGGTTGTTTCCAGGTTTTACCTATTGTAAATAGTGCTGCAGTAAACATAAGAGTACAGGTGTCTTTTGAATCAATGTTTTTGTGTCCTTTGGGTAGATCCCTAGGAGTGGAATTGCCGGTTCATATGGTAGCTCCATTTTTAGTAGATTGAGGACCCTCCAGACAGCTTTCCATAGTGCTTGGACTAGTTTGCACTCCCACCAGCAATGTCTGAGTATTCCTTTTTCACCACCTCCTCGCCAACATTTGTTGTTGCTAGTTTTTTTGATATGTGCCATTCTTTTTTTAAAATTTTTTTGAAGATTTTATTTATTTTTACAAGAACTGGGGTATAGGCCAGAGGCGTGGGAGGGTGAGTGGACCCACCAGAGACAGAGTGGGGAACAGAACATGCAGACTGATGAAATACACTGCTGAGGGGAGCAGCGGGCGAGACAGGAGCGGTCTGCTGTGCCATGTGGGTCTCTCCCCAGCCGGCCAGGATCAAACACACGCCACAGACACTGTGGACAGCCTCACAATGCGGCGCTCAACTGCCTGCGCCACCAGGGAGGCCCGATATGTGCCATTCTTACTGTTGTAAGGTGGTATTTCAATGTGGGTTTGATTTGCATTTCCCTGATTATAAGGGATGTTGAAGGGATGTTTTTCATATGCCTGTTGGCCATTTGCATTTCATCTTTGGAGAAGTGTCTTTTCAGTTCTTCTGCCCATTTTTTTTTTTTTAAGATTTATTTATTTATTTATACAAGCACTGGGTACAGTCAGAAGCACGGGAGGGTGAGAGGATTCACCAGAGCCAGAGCGGGGAACAGAACAGGCAGACTGATGAAGTACACTGCTGAGGGGAGAAGCGGGCGTGGCAGGAAAGGTCTGTCATGCCTCTTCTGCCCATTTCTTGACTGGATTGTTTACTTTGTTCTTATTGAGTCATGTGAGTTCTTTGTATATCTTTGTGATCAGTCCTTATCAGTTGTATGAAGTGCCAAGATTTTTTCCCAACCAGGTGGATTTTTATTACAAACAAGTAATAAAAAAATCAAGTATGTTACCCTTCAAATCTAAAATTATCCTTTGGAGAAAATAAGATCCTTGTATATCAGACCTGGTTTGAGACTGGACCTTCAGCTGTGGAATTGGCTGACTCGTTTGAGCCCCCTGTGACTGATGGCTGCATTATCTCATCCTTCTGCATTATTCTCTTCCTTCATTATCTCATCCTTTACCAGGACAGAGAACTTCACTACCTTAGGTCCAAGATTAAGGTCATATAGGTTGGTTTTAGGGGCATATTGCTTGAAATGGGTTTACATTATTTTGTGTTGCCAATGACATGAGAAAAGGAAATAGAAGAGTGGGGAGCACTTCTGCCAGAGTCTATATCACAAGACACTGATGTGATATAATGAGCCTGTGGACATGCATGGGGAGGGTGGCCTTGTTCTTTTTACTCTAAGCATATCTCCTGTCTGTTTCCACTTTTTTCATTTCCCCCTATGTTCTTAATCCAAATTAGACTAATAATCTTAGATTCAGGAAAAAATTATTAATCATGAAAATATTGCATAGGACAAAAGTGAAATAGCTCTCCCCCAACATACTGGGCTCAAATTTTGATTTTGATGGTCAGATTTTTCCTGTGGATTCAAGTACAGGGTCTGTGAGGGACTAGTATGTACAAATCTGAGACAGGGCACACTTCTCGGGGGTGGAAAATCTGATCTTTCAAGTTCTAAGGCTCATTGTACTGAGGAAGTTCTTTGGTTGCATCAAGGAGCCTTTTTATGTCCCTCCTGTGCTTTTGGTATGTACTTGTATATGCTGGGTTTTGCATTTTTGCAAAAAGGAAGCTTGAATTCCAGTTACAAGCCAATAAACCCCATCTTGGATTATTTTTGGTTTGATGGAAATTCATTATGAATGGTATTTGAGTTTTCTCTTCAGCTAGTAACTTTACGGATTTGATTCTCAAATGTCAGTAACTTGTACAATCTGAGTTTGACATCTGATCCACCCACGAGTTTAAATGAATAGATCAATGTAAAAGTATTCCAAGGTGGCTTCCTCTGAGCTGGAGCATATGGCGTCTTCTCACCCACAGAAAAGCACGTAGGAGGATCCTAACTCCATCTCCTTATAGTGGACAGATTCTCTAGTGTATGCATTTTGCATCCACTTTTTCACAAGTTATCAACGTATTGTGTTCTATAAACCCATGATCACATGGGTGAGTTGTTTGTTCATTTACTAAAAGCTTCTTCAGCTGTTTAAAACAGAAGCAATGTATTGTTGGAAGTAAAGTCTCCATAATGTATATAACAATATTTGAGCCACTGCATGTTAATTGTTTTTCAAAAAAAGGACATCATTTCTCAAAATGACTATGGGGCCTCCCTGGTGGTGCAAGGGGTTGAGCACAGTACTGTGGAGATGTCCGCAGGCTCTGCAACATGAGCTTAATACCTGGCCAGCCAGGGAGCTGACCCACATGGCGCAGCAGACCTCTCCTGTCTCCCCTGCTGCTCCCCTCAGCAGTGTATTTCAGAAGATCTGCCTGTTCTGTTCCCCACTCTGTCTCTGGTGGATCCTCTCACCCCCTGTACCTATGGCCTATTCCCCAGTTCTTGTATGCATAAATAAATAAATCTTTAAAAAAATTAAAAGATAAAAATGACTGCATGTCTTTTCCATCAACCCAATGGTACATATTGCATAGTGAATAATTGTCATTTGTTGGCAATGATGTGGATAGTCTGTATTCTGTATTATATTAGTCTGGCAGAGAAGCAGGTACTAAGGTGGGAACAGATGTATATTTGTTGAAATGCCTATGAAAGAAAATGGGGGAGACAACTGGATAGGCCAAGGGTAACATCAGATTGAAATGCCTGTCTGACCCCTGAGATGAGAGAAAGATGGAAGGAAGAGAGGGCTTGGACTATCATGTAGTTAATAAAGGTATCTGTAGTTCAATGAGAGCTGAAATTCCTGGAGCAGAAGAAGGCCCCGCCCTGTAGGGAGGGACCCACCTGGGTATCCTGCTGCTCTTGGTCTTTGGCTGAGAGCTACCCCAAGGAAGTGTCACCTTAGCATGAGCATGAAGGTGGCATCAGAGGCACCTATGGGTTATGGTCTTCCAGGTGCAGATCTGAGTGGTGTGTTGTCATGGCTCCTGCCAATGTGACTATTAGGACTTTGAGGAACCTGTGCCTAATTATGGAATACATTAAAACTAACCCCAGGTAGGGCCTCCCCTGGTGGCGCAGTGGTTGAGCACTGGGCTGCGAGGCTGCCTGCAGCCTCTGCAACGCTGGTTCAATCCCCAGCCGCCGGCGAGGGTCCCACATGGTGCGCAGACCTCTCCTGCCGCGCCTGCTGCTCCCCTCAGCCTTGTACTTAGTCAGTCTGCCTGTTCTGTTCCCCGCTCTGGCTCTGGTGAATTCTCTCACCCTCCCGTGCTTCTGACTGTACCCAGTGCTTGTATAAATAAATAAATAAATCTTTAAAACAAAACAAAACAAAAACCTAACCCCAGGTAGAGGAAGCCAGATGCTAAATTTCTATAGAGATAGAAATATAGACTTAAGTCCATGACACAATCTCTTTATTGATATATCTATTTTTAGCCTTTTAAAATGGAAGTTATGAATTAAATTCCATGTGGGAACTTACTTGGTTTGCAGATTGCATAGTCGCCAGAATGTGTGCTTAAAAATGGGCTGGACTTTGTGTAAGTAAGGCTGGGGCTTAGGTACTATTATGAACTCCTGGGACTCTCAGTCCTACAGGAGGGGAAAAAAAACAAAGATTTCGGAAAGAAAATAGCTGTGCTTTGAAAGTCATATTTGGAAACTACCTTGATTGTGATGCTTAAAGTGCTTTCATTTAAGAAAAACCTCTCTCGCTGTTCCCCTCAGCAGTGTTTTCTGTCGTCTGCCTGTTCTGCTCCCTGCTCTGTCTCTGGTGAATCCTCTCACCCTCTTGCACTTCTGGTCTGTACCCCAGTTCTTGTATAGGTAAATAAATCTTTAAAAAAAAGAAAAACCTCTCTCGGCATCTGTTATGCATTCTGGAGCTGAAATCTTGTCGAATATCAGGAAGGTGAACTGAAGACTTATATAGAGTCTATAGAACCAAATTGGTCTTATAGAAAGTTTTAATATAGACCTCATTCCTAGGTCCCAAACCTCAGTGTTTGGAAAGAGTGGTCTGCCCTCCTTGCTCCCTCCTTCCTTACCTACTTCCCTCTCCTACTTCCCAACAGCCCCTTCTTTTCCTCTCCAACAACAGAGTCAAAGCTGGTGCTTATTGTGAGCTTGTGTGTGGCTCCTGGGCTAGTCCCTTGTTGCCACACCTGCTTCTCACCAGGCTTAGCCAACAGCTTCCCTTTCCCTTCACAGTCAGACCTACTTCCCCTCTTTTAGCCTCTGGGCCATATTAGCCATTGGACTTTTTATTTTTTTATTTTTTTATTTTTATACAAGAGCAGGGGTACAGACAGGCACGGGAGGGTGAGAGGATTCACCAGAGCCAGAGCAGGGAGCAGAACAGGCAGACTGACTGAAATGCACTGCTGAGGGGAGCAGCGGGCGAGTCAGGAGAGGTCTGCTGTGCCATGAGGGTTGCTCCCTGGCCGGCCCGGAATTGAACTCACGCTGTAGAGGCTGCGGACAGCTTCACAGCACTGCGCTCAACCCGCTGTGCCACCAGGGAGGTCCCTAGCCATTGGGTTTTTGCAAAAAAAGATAGAAGTTTGACCTAGGTGTTAAGATTTCAAAGGGTATTTTCAAAGTAGTTTATCTGATTGGTTTATATTCATGAAAATATTGCATGCTCATTATCTGAAAGTTGAAAAAACTGGGAGCGAGTATGAGAAGAATGAAAGAGAAGTGGCTGAGTGCCATCGACTCACTTTGGACTTGACCTTCTGATGGTCTGTGTCTGACCTCATCTTCCCATATACCTGGGCCTGGTCTGAGTTCAGGACACAGCCTGGGTGCCCTCCCAGGGTCATCCCAGGACACTGTCGTTGGACAGGGGTCCAAAATCTCAGTCTTCTGTATAAATAAGCCAGCAATCCATAGAGCCAGCAATCCAGAGAGATCAGAGAGCAAATTAAGTAAGAAGCCGCAAGAATGGAGATCAGAAAACCAGGCTGACTAAGAAGGTTTGAAGGAAAGCGTAGAACCTGTATCTTGTCCATGTTGGCCAAGAGTGAAGCTATTCAAGGCAATAAACTAGGGTAGATGATTGGAAAAATAGGCGTCATTTATTAAAATGGTGGCTTTATTGAGGTCGTCACACACCACACACAATTACCCACTTAAAGTGTACAATTCACTGATTTTTGGCATATTTGAAGAGTTGATTACAGTGTATGCATCTCCACAATTAATTTTACTACATTTTCATCCCCCACAAAAGAAACCTGCATGTGTTAACCATCATTCCTCATTTCCTCTCAATTTCCCCAGCCTCAGGCAACCAACATTCTGCTTCATTTCTGCATGCGTTTACCTATTCTAGACATTTCATGTAACTGGAATCATACAATATTTGATCTTTTGTGTTTGGGTTCTTTTATGTACATCATATTTTCAAGGCCCACCCATGTTATGGCATGCATGTATCAGTATTAATTTTTATTGAAATGACTGAATAATGGCATGGATATACTATTATTGTATGGATATAACTATTGTATGGATAGAACCACATTTATTTATCCATTCAATAGTTGACAGGTATTTGGGTTATTTCCTTCTGACCTATTATGAATAATGCAGCTCTGAATATGTATATACATGTCTTTTTGTATAGAATTACCTTTATTTCTTACCAGTAATTCCTAGGAGTGGTGTTGCTTGGTCATAGGGTAACTCTGTTTAAACTTTTGATAAATTGCCAGACTGTTTCTAAAGCACTGTATCATTTAATATGTATGTATGTATGACGTTTCCAATTTTTCTACCTCCTGGCGACACTTGTTTTTACTGTCTTTTTGATTCCAACCATCATAGTGTTGTGAGTGGGATCCATTGTGGTTTAGATTTGCTTTTCTCTGCAAAGACTGTTGAGTACCTTTTCATGTGCGTGTTTGCCATTTATGTATCATTTTTAGGAAAATGTCCGTCCAGATTCTTTGGCCATTTTGAAATTAGGTTATTTGTGGTTTTTTTAAATTACTTTTTAAAATTTATTTATGCATACAAGAACTGGGGTACGAGCCAGAGGTATGGGGGTTGAGAGGATTCACCAGAGACAGAGTGGGGAGCAGAATAGGCAGATTTACTGAAATACACTGATGAGGGGAGCAGTGGGTGAGACAGGAGAGGTCTGCTGTGCCATGTGGGTCACCTCCCTGGCCGGGGATTGAACTTGTGCTGCAGTCGCTGTGGATTGCTTCATAGTGCTAATGCTTAACCCCTTGCACCGCCAGGGAGGCGCTATTTGTCTTTTTATTATTGAATTGAGTGAGTTCTTTGTATATGCTAGTACTGTACAAATCTTTTATCAGATATGTGATTTGCACACATTTTCACATATTCTTTGTAATGTCCATTCACATTCTTGGTGTGTCCTTTGAAGTACCAAAGCTTAAGTTTTAATGATATCTATTAAATCTGTTTTTTCCTTTGGGTTACTCGTACTTTTGGTGTTGCATCTTAGATGCCATCAGCAAATGTAAGGCCATGTAAATTTATGCCAGTGTTTTCTTCTAAGTGTTCCTTAGTTTTAATTCTTACATTTAGGTCTTCGATATATTTTCAATTACTTTTTGTATTCTTTGAATGTGGATATTTGGTTATACTATCCCTATTTGTTTAAAAGACTATTCTTGCAACCATTGATTTATCTCACATCCTTGTTGTATGAGGTACTACACTACTTTGTAGGCAAGTTTTCTTATAGTGGTTTTTTGAAATTTAGATTTTTTTTGTCACTGAATAGTTTATTTACAGGAAACTGCATTTTAAAATTTATCTTTTACTATGTGTGCATGGAGAGATTGCCTTTAATAGAATGAAGCATAGTAGAGGGTGCTAAATATGTATGTAGAGGATTATGCTAAATATCCTTGTAGAACAAGCCAAAATATATATTTACCCAGGTGGAACCAGGACACTTGGAATAGGGATCTCCCGAGCCAGTGCAACTTCATTTTACTATGCATTGGGAATTCCCTGGAGAGCTTGTTAAAATGCACATTCTCTTTCTGGTCTGGGAATGGAGTCTGAGCTTCTGCATTACTATAAGCTCCAGGCCATGCTGATGGTGCCAGACCTGGAACTTGCAAGGTGAGGGGAACTTTCCAGCGTGATCTTGTGTAGTGGGGTTCCACCTGCTCATTTACAGTGACTTGGAGGAGAAATAAAAATGGTTTTTCTTGACTTCAATGTTTTTGTATTTTATTTAGTAATCTCCAAAAAAAGCACCACAAAGAGAAAGAGATTAAAAGTGTCTTCTTCCAATGGCACGTTTGCCAATCTTGATGATTTTCTTTCTTTTAGGCCTCTGATGATTGTCACTCAGAAGATCACAACCTTGGCTTTCCAAGTTCACGACGGTGAGAAACATTCCCCTTTTCGTTCTATGAGTAAACTTTACATGCAGAGCCCTGCTTCTCTACCGTGTATATAGCTGAGAGTTCACACACGTGCTGGCAGATCTTGCTCTGTGCAAAATTTCCAGGCCTCTTTAATCATAGCTTTTTACCTTCCCATCTATTAGTTATCATTGCCCTTTGGAATCTGTTGTCTAAACTTGCAGAGCTATTTGCACTGAGAACAGTGGGTTTTCTGTTTATAGTGTCTTAAGTTTCAGTTAATTTTTCACATTCTCTGTCCTTCATTTCCAAATCAGTAAAAAAGAAATGGCATCCTTTTTGCTTTGAGTGAATCTCAGAGACACTCAGGAGGTAATAAAAGATGAAACAGCATTGGCTGGGTAACCATTTTTAGTGCTAAATTTTTTCAAAATTTTTTTTGTTTTGATTTGGAAAATTACCTAATGAGATTAGCCTGACTATAAAAAGCTGGGAAAGGAAGAATCTTTTGTTTGTATAAAACCAAACATTTTCTTTGCTCAGGCCCCTCCTGCAAATGACCCAAAACTCTGATTTCCACTTATAAAGCAAGGATCCCGGGAAGGAGAATGGCACTTTCAGCCGGGCGGAAGATTTCAATATGGGCTTAGGACATGCCAGGTGTAATTAGTAAAAGTATATTCTGTGGATTTGTGCTGCCCTGGCAAATACTGTTGGGCGGTTGGGAACTTCTTTATGTGTTGACAGGTTGAGAAGATTTACAATCGCCACCAGCTAGTTTCCTTGTTTTTCCTTAAAGCCTGGGAGCTGATTTAATTTCATTTTGACCCTGGGTATTCCTAGCTCATACTTGATGACTTAGTCATTCTGTCGAGAATGGGGTAATTTTATATCAATGATGGAGCCTTTCGAAGGGTGACCAACTGGTTTGCCCAGAACTGGGAGAGGCAAGGAAAGATTTTCAGTGCCCGAATCAGGAAAGTTCTGGGCAAACTGGGGTGAGTTGGTCATCTTATTTGTACCTGAAAATCTGCTTAGTAGTGGCTAGAAACCACTAGCTAAAATCAATTTAATTTTTAGGATTGCCAAATATGTACTATTTGATTGGGCCTTGGGTCTGGGGGGAGTGTAATTTTTTTTTAACCCTGTTTGTTTTATTTTACTTAATACTTAGTCTTTTGGCCTAAATTTACCTTTTAAAGCATTCTCAGTTTATCCTATTTTCTAGAACAAAATTTTTTTTTTTTCTTCTTATTTCTTGCATGTGGGAAGAACAAGTAGATTCCAGAACATTCCGCCTTCACCTAGGCATGTTTTTGAGCTGCCTTTGATTGGTCACCATAATCAGCCTTAGTGAAAGTAGTTTTAGAAGCTGTTGCTGATTAGATGACATTTCAGTTTACTTGACTATATGTTAACATAGAAGAAAAATCTCCTATCATTCCTTTGTATTCTCCCTGCATTCAGGGATACATTTCCTGTTTTTTGGAAGTGGAAAGTCCCCTATTTCTTTCCCCACTGCATTCCACACCCATGCTCTCAGCTTGCACCTCACACAGTCAGGAGACAGAGGCAAACCTTTTTCTCTGGTGTAGCAACAGAACTTAGTCAGTTGATATGGGCTTGAACTGCATGGGTCCATGTATATGGGGATTGTTTCTGTCTTTGGTTTCTGCATTCACACGGTCCTGAAAACAGTCCCCCATGATGCCAGGTGGTGACTGTAATTAAGATTTTGGGGAGTTGGGGCCTCCGTGGTGGTTCAAGGAGTTAAGACTTAGCACTATAAGCTGTCTGCAGCTACTGCAGAATGAGTTCGATCCCTGGCCAGGGAGCTACCCACATGATGCAATAGAGCTCTCCTGTCTCGCCTGCTGTTCCCCTCACCAGTGTATTTCAGTGGATTTGCCTGTTCTGCTCCCCACTCTGTCTCTGGTGAATCCTCTCACCCCCTACACTTCTGGCCTGCACCCCAGTTCTTATGTGCATAAATAAATAAATCTTTACAAAAATATTTGGGGGAGTCAAGTTACATTCAGATTTTCTTTTCTTTTTTTATATTATCTTATATAGAAGAACTGGGGTATAGGCCAGAGGTGTGGGGGGGTGAGAGGATTCACCAGAGACAGAGTGGGGAGCAGAACACGCAGATCTACTGAAATACACTGCTGAGGGGAGCAGCAGTGGGTGAGACAGGAGAGTTTTGCTGAGCCATGTGGGTCAGCTCCCTGGCGGGGGTGCTGAACTCAGACTGTAGCAGTGTTAGTGCTGAGACTTAGCCCCTAGGTCACCAGGGAGGCCCTATATTCAGATTTTCAGTTTTGTGGGAGTGGAAGTCAGCACCCCTAACCCGACCATTGTTCAAAAGTTAACTTATAATATGATGAGAATATGGAAGGTTCTCTGGGATCTGTGTGCTCCTGTGCAATTTAAATAGGATTCTGAATTCCCTCATAATAACCTATACTTTCCTCATATACATAGTTTGGGGGGCACTTTTTGATTCAGGGCATTTAAAAATAGGAAACAGGTATCCTTTAAGATTTATGAAGCAAAAATAAATAATGTTTATTTTTAAAAGTCTTTGATAAAGACTCTTTTAGGAGTAGTTATTAACTTCACTTTAAACATCTTATTTCTAATTTTTTCCTTTCTCATAGGATTAGGTCGAAGAGCAGAAGACCTCTCGGCTGAGCAACATCGACTTGCTATAAAGTAAGTTCACTCATGTTCTTGAGACCTTTGTATATCAGTATCAGATCATCCTCATTTTTTTATATCTGTATCCCATTATATATGGACATTTCTATAACGGACCTGCTATTCATGGGCACTTGTGTTGTCTATCAATCTCTGGCATTTACAGATGGTAAGGGAAGAGTAACTTTGTCAATAGGTCATTTTAAGTGGGTTTGGATATAGCTGTAGGACAGATTCCCAGAAGTGGAATTGTTAGGCAGGAGGAAATAGCTCTGCAATTTCATCAATTTTGCAATCTCCTTTACTGTTAAGTCTATTTCAGGAGCTGTTTTTATTGGGCATGTGTCTGGAGGTTCTCAAGAAGCAGTTAATTATCAACCTAGGTATGATTAAATGCTAAATGATAAAAGATAGGAATTCAGCCTGGAGAGAGCTATAAGGGCTGGGGAGGATAAGAGAGCAGGAAGGCTGGAAGTGGACTTTAGCCAGTGTTGACATGCAGAGGCTGGCTGGGTGTTGGAAGGAAGGGAGGTGATGTGAAGTAGAATAGCATTGGTGTGGGAATGGAAATGTCAGGTGGGGTAGCAGGGGGAGAGTCATGCAGCCAGGTGGAGAGTGTTTGGAGATAACTGGGGTGATAAAGGGTCCCGGGTGTTAAGGAACTGGGATTTGGCCACAGTGGAGAACCCCTGAAAGATTGCATGCATTCAGTTCTGTGCTAGGCATTTTGGGGGGTGTAAATGCTCTAGGGCATATGTCTAGTGAGTGTCTAGCCATGGCAGAACTTTTCCGGAGTTCTATCCTGCTAGAAGGGCACGCCTCCTCCTTAAAACATGACACAGAACTGGTCCCCATAGAACTTTTCCTGCCACGAGCCTTGTCTGTCCAGGACCTCAAGCCTGGAGGCCAAGGCAGACAAGAGACCATTACAGCAGTAATTGTGGAAACTGGTTCCACCCATCATTTGTTTTGTATTTATTTTGGCAGTCTTGTAAGAGTTTTCCCAATTCAAAGCATCTCGATCAACTAACATTAGGTCAGGTTCCCACCCTCCCTTTGCTTTATTACCTTTATTTTCTCTTGCACACCAACAAGGCTGATGAAAAAGAATTTCCTTGCCTCAGACATGCCTTTGTCCTGGACCCCACAGTCTGTCTATAGCTGTGCTCGGCCAGCAGAGGACGCCATGGAGCGTGGCGTATTCTCTGCACCTCACTCCCCACCCCTTTAAAATGTCCTTTTAATGAACTTCTTTTTTTAGCCCTCTCTCAAGTTGATTTTTAAGGAAAGAGCGCAAAGGGGAATCATGCCACTAATAATCTCCCAAGACCACACCTGTGTTTCCAGTGTACTTATTTGCAAATAGGAAAAATCAAAGACCGAACTTGTTTATTTTCACAGAGTAAAACCTTCTTTTTTGGAATACTTAAGCTACCTTCTCAACTTCATGAGTGTCATTGCTGGCCCTTGTAACAATTTCAAGGACTATGTTGCCTTCATTGAGGGGAGACACACACACATGAAATTGCTGGAAGTGAATTCGAAGCTAAAAGGTGTCCACAACCTGCCAGAGCCTTCTCCCACGGTAAGTGTTCAGGGCCAAGCATTTACCCAGAGATCCAGAAAGCAGGGTCGTGTTGCCAGGGCTAACTGTCACTTCTACTGTTCTAATTAAAAAGACAAGAGTTTCCCCAGAAAGCTCGATTCATAACTTTGAAATACGTGGATTGCCATTTATTTGCTACCCTTCTCTGTGTGTATTGCACAGAGGAGCTCATTGGCTGGGAATGTTAATCCATTAATATTAATCAACATTAATCCATCAATCAATGGATATTAATTATTATTAGCCCTATTTAGTGCCTACCATGTGCTTGGCACTGAGCAACTTAAGATACAACCTATGAAGCTATCTACAGCCTCTGCAGCACGAGTTCAGTCCCTGGCCAGGGAGCTACCCACATGGCACAGCAGACCTCTCCTGACTCACCTGCTGCTCCCCTCAGCAGTGTGTTTCAGTCAGTCTGCCTGTTCTGTTCCCCACTCTGTCTCTGGTGAGTCCTCTCACCACCCCCCCTAACACCTCTGGCTTGCACCCCAGTTCTCATATGCATAAATAAACAAATCTTAAAAAAAAAATGAATGGAAATTCATAGACAGCCAGAGGAATCTGTCAAGAAAGGGGAGAGGAAGGGAGTGAAGACCAGAATAAATGTGCTTTTTATTGCAGAGCTCACCATTGCAAGGGAAATTAGTTTTACGCTGGCATGTCCAAAGCTCGTTTTATTGACTTGGAGTTTCAGATGGCTTTTTGAAATAGCATTTTAATTTTAATCTGAATTTTACCAATTTCAAATATATCAACATTAAGACAACTTTAGGGCACTTTACAAATGGGCTAAGTTTATTCAGACCAAATGTCATCTATATTGAAGGGACCTTTGTAATTAATTGAGAATAGGGGAAAGAGGAAAAAGTAGATACCAAGGAAATGTGTGTTAAATATTTTATAAATGGTAGCTGAGGTCTGTGCAGAATCAAGCATTTGAAAATTTAATGGATTTATTAAGGACATATTTTCAGAGAGTTTGGACATATTTGTGTCCTGGGCACTTGGTGGCGAGTCAGGTATTTCAGCTCCAGCTGTTTTATTGAAAACCTTGTGGGAGTGATGTCACGGGGCTGGGAGGCACCTGGGTAACCCCAGGTGTTTCTAGAGTAACTGTCACCACGCTCCTTTTGTGCTTTGCATGCTTTTATTTAGAAAGTAACATCAGAGAGCCAGAAACTCTTCCAGAGGACTTGCCTATTGTGCAGAGAGAAAGTGAGTGGCGAGGTGGCATTTTGCTTAAAGACATGTTGAGGGGAAGGGACTGGCACCCAAGGGTGCTATCTCCTCAGTGCAGGTGTCATAATTTTGGTGAGCGTGGTGAGCACATACCTGAGAGCCTGGCAGTGCTCTTGGATGTCTAAAAGTCCATTCACTTAAGCCCCAGATCTCCCTCTGTGGGAGATGGTATTGCTACCCCAGGTTACAAATAAAGCTCCTTTGTCAGCAAGATGGGAACTGTGATTCTGTCAGTATGAAATGACATTGTCTAGGGTGTCAGGGAACTGGGTGAAATCGCTCCATCCAGAGGAATGTCCACACAGCTTCACCCTGGGGCAGGCTACACTCGCTGGGCCTGGAGGCCTTTCCATAGCTCTCGCTGCCTGCCTGCGTCAGCTCAGGCATCTCATCACCCTACAGACGGAATCTTTTATAACTAAGCTGTTGTCTTTTTTCATTTTTTTTATTGGCAGCAATTAATTTTTTAAACGTATTTCTTTTCTTACATTGTCGTTCATTTTTGTGCAGTGTTTGGTTTCTTCCCTCAGGTGTGGTCCCCTTAATTTTCCCACCACCACAGGATGGTGATCCATCACTATGGTCCCAGTGCTCTTCTCTCCTCTGTTTTGACACTCCCTCCCTCCCCCTGCTGTATGCCTCAGATCTATAATCTCCTAGCAGGAAGAATGAGGGGTACCCTGAGACCCCCAAACCTGCATGCTCTAAAATCTTCTGCCATCCACTGCATAAAAACAAATATACTTGTGTGCATAAGACCATCAAATAGAAAAGAGCATTAATAGAATTAGTATGCAATAGGGAGATGAATAGTGTGCAGCAGAGAGAAGAGACAGGATATACTTTCCAAATGAAGCAGCAGTAACCCAAAGTTACCCATCCCCTTGTGGGTAAATGCCCAGCCAAGTGGGGCCACTGAGGTCCAAAAACTTGCCAAGACTAAGGCACCTCCTGGTGGGACCCATAAGAAGAGCAGAAGGGGCCAGACAAGTCTGGAAGGAAAAGAGAAAAATCAAAATACAAGTCAAGATAAAGGCTGCCATTGTCAGCCTCCCTGGGGGCCTCACCCCCATCTTTGTCTCTTTCAAGTGTCTCCTTCCCTGTCCCCCATGGGCATATCCAAGGCCAGTAGCAAGTGTGGCTTCTTCAAGTGTCTCTGCTCCACGTGCCTCCTTTATGTCTCACAGTTCTTGCTGACTGTACAAGTGGAAGGCGACTGGTTATTTCTTACTGATGGATGACTGTCGCCCTGTAATGTCACCTATTTCTCTTATGATTGGAATAATACAAGCCCCTACCCTTTTATTGGTAGAATTTGCTGATAAGAGTTACTTCCATTTTAGATAAATTCAGTCCTCAAGTTGGGGAGGTCTTTCTACATTATTTATTTATTTTAAATATTTATTTATGCATGCAAGAACTAGGGTGCAAGCCAGAGGTGCAGGGCAGGGTTGGGGGGTGAGAGGATTCACCAGAGACAGAGTGGGGAACAGAACAGGCAGCCTGATGAAATACACTGCTGAGGGGAGCGCGGGCGAGACAGAAGAGGTCTGCTGCGCCATGTGGGTAGCTCCCTGGCTTGGTTGGGGATCGAACTCGTGCTGCAGTGGCTGGTGATAGCTTGATAGCGCTGTCTTTAACTCCTGCGCCAACAGGGAGGCCCTCTTTCTGCTTTTAAATATCACACACATGCCCATTATTTCACTTGTGTCATGAGAACAAATGCCTGTCGCCACCCGTTCCAGGGACAATCACCAAAGTAGCCTTGTTTTAAATTTGCCAAAGTTGTTTTCCTCGCATGGAGTCTTCTGAATGGTGACTCTGACTTTCCCCCTCAGGGAGCTGTGATATCCAAGCTGGGCATGACCTTGGTGTCCCTCCTTCTATTTTTGACACTCACGAAGGCCTTTCCTGTCACCTTCCTGGGGGATGATCGGTTTGTTCATAAAGCAAACTTCCTGACTCGACTCTGCTACTTGTACATGGTCATGCAAGCCTCAAAGCCCAAGTATTACTTTGCCTGGACATTAGGTAAGTTCGCTGGAGTAGCCTGACCTAAGGGAGGGAGGAAAAGTTAAAGTTCCTTGGCTAGCTGAGCTAGAGCACAATGCACGTAGAAAGACAGTGAAGCCAGGATCATTTTTTGCCTTTTCAAAGTAGCATTTTTCAAGCTCTGCTGTCCTTAAACTCAGTTATTTTCCATCAAGAGAAAAGCAGTCCTATCTATGTGCAAATCCATGTTATCAACAACTGCTTCTACCAGAGTTAGGGGAAAATTCTAGAATGATCTGTCTTTTTTGCAGTTTTTCTGGGTTGTACGTAACACAGGATATACAGTAAATTGATTTTACCAACATGCCTGCTAATTCAGGTCACAAGTTGGTGGTTCAGATTTGTGTTTTAGAAAGAAACTGACTTCAAGTGATGTATTTTTTTTTGAGGTAGAGAGTTTGACTTGGTTTTATCACACCCTGTAATGTAACTTAGTCAGTATTAAGTTTTTATCTCTTTCCTTTCAAACACTTTCAAACACTTTCAGACTGGAGAAGTTAAAAGCTTTGCTAAAGTGAGCAATAAATGCTTCTATTTACTTCCCAAAAAATGGTAAAGGATTTTGATAAGCCTCACCAGCCCTCTCTGTTTCACATTTGAAATCCTTCCAGGGTAGAGGTTTAACATCTTTGCTGAAAGTGACTAGGACTTGATGTCAGAGAGAAGTGACTTGGTCTATTGAATCAAATGGATCATGTCCCGTAGCTCCTAGCCCAGGAATAAGGTCGTAGGACTTAATGAATTGACTTCTCCCTACTCATGCTCCAAGTTTTAATCCCCAGATTTGCAGCTGCTGAATTATTTTTTCACTTTTTATTACGGTGGTAAAATATACAGCAGATTTATTAACCATCGTGAATTATACAGTCAAGTGGCATCGAGTTCATTTATAATGTGTGGCCATCACCACCCTCCGCAACCAACCCCAGCAGAAACTTTGTACCCATTGAACAGTCATAAGTCTCCATTCTGCCCCCTTCCCAGCCCCTGGCCCAAGTTATTCTTTTTTTTTTTTTTTTTTTTTTAATGCCATCCTGTCTTTATTTAAACTTTTGATTTTTTTGTTCATTGTGGGTTTTTCACATTAATTTTGATTTAAAAAAATATTATATTAAAATATTATTTACATGAATCACTGTGTTTTGGGGCACCATCTTAAATTTTGTGCCCAAGGCAAATGTCTCATTGCTCAACCCTTGCCTCAGTTCTGTGTTCTGTTTCTGAAGTTTGGTGGTGGGGAAATGGGTATTGATTTTATTATTATAACTTATAGCATACTCATGTTAAAAATATTCTTTGGGCAGTAGACAGCATTTAATACAAGCAACTAAGATAAAGAAATCAGACTTAAAAAAATTAATTTGGAACTTTAGAGCCTGAAATAAAGGAAAAAGAATCCTTTGTGCTCCTGAGTCAAGCTCTAGGGGAGATTAACTACCTGTTGCTGCAGCATATGCAGTGCAAGCAGAAAAGCATTGTTTGTTCACATCTAAGTGGGTGAACGATAACTACAGGGGTAAGAGGAGCTGGAAGCTCCTGTCTACTTGCAGTTAGGCCTCTGGCAGCTCCGCTGCTGTACTCAGAGTGATTCTGCTTCAAGGCCCAAGGCAAATGCTGACAAATGGGCTGCGCGAGGTGGACTTGACCATACCTCATGTAAAACAAGCCCATCCAGCCATGTTCAAAGAGAAGCTACTCACTTGGCCCAAGTTATTCTTAAGGATGAAAGTATTCAGGGGAAGTTCAGTCAGTGCAGTATTTCTATAACACTTGGTCAGAGCGACTGGACTTAGAGCTTTTCTAAAATTTGCAGTGAGGGAATTTTGACTAAACTGGTCACATCAGTTTAGTTCAAGGAGTTTTTGTTGGGTAACAGGTTCTGTGCAAAGAGGAATTCAGAGGCAAGACATTTCTCTGCCCCAAAGATTGTGAGGCTCTGTAGGACACATGTGAATACCAGCCAGGAAATTGGCCCCAGAGGTTGCAACACTGAGGAGAGGCTAGGAACTGGTCCTTGGGGAAGGCTTTAGAAGTCTCCTTGGGTCCTAGACCTTTTTCTGTGGTTGCTTTGAAAGGGAACTGCTGAGAAAAAGAAATCTTTCCCTGTGAAAGAGTCCTAGACCTGGACATGTAAAGTAAATAAAAGTTTGCTTCCTTAATAAGCATATCTCAACAAGGTCTGGCAGCTTGCTAGGCTGATTGATCTCCCAGGCCATCCTGGAAATCGGTATCCTTTGCCTTTTTCCAGTGTCAGGAATCTGTATGCTAACTAACCAACCTTACCAATGTAAAGTGGTTGTGTATAAAAGAACCTCTTTGTCTCTAGACCAGTGCTCAGACCTTATGGGACTACCCAGGTCTGAGACCTTATGCATGAATAATAAAGCCTTCCTGGCCTCACCATTCCTAAAGTACCGCTTGTTCTTCCCCTGCCTGGGTAAAAGGCTAGAATTTATTTCTGCAACAGCTTTGTTATTGAAAAAGTGATCATTTAATGGGTGGGCATGACACTGTGGTTTGCACCTTACTTGAAAACCAGGCATTGTGTGTGTGTGTGTGTGTGTGTGTGTGTGTGTGTGTGTGGAAGAGAGAGAGAGAGAGACAGAGAAATCTCTCCCTTCTGCTGCAGCCTCCTTCCTCATTTCTCTTTTTCTCTCCCTTTACCCTACTCTTCCTGCTTCCATCTGTGCCCCAGGGCTTACGGGCTGCCTCCTGGATTAAATCAGCTCCTGATTTAAGGAGAAAAGGCAGCCATTCCGTAGCCTCATGGGGAATTCCAACCTGAAGTGGGTTCTGCTTGCAGGGGTTCCAGTTGAATAGGGGAGTCTGGTCTCACTTTCCCTTTTCGGGAGAACCCTAGATATTCAGAGTATAGAAGTCACCCTTTCTGTGGCTAGCTTTCTCTGTGAACTTAGCTCTTTTCCTTCAGCCCACCCCTTCTTTATCTTTTTTTTTTTTTTTTTTTGGTAGCTTCAGTAGAAACACTTCATTAATTTGTATGACCTCAATTTGAAGTTTGTTACAGTTCAGATTGCATGGGCTGTTCTGAAATTAACCTTTGTATTATTTATGAATAAAGAGGCAATGAATAGTATACCAGGGAATATTTAAACTGCTTAACTGAATCATTGTTTTATCTAGTTCCTTAAAACACCATTTACATATAATTGATGTACTAATTACACACGATTATAAATTTAATCCTTAAAGCAGGGGCTCTTAATGACTCTCAGTTGAGCTGCACTGGGTTAGCCCAGTTCTAGTTACTGTTTATAGTGAACTAGCAACACTATTTTCTTTGGATTTGGTGTGCAATTTTGGTTGTTTTCACCCTATTAATTAATGAGACTTAACTCTTGCCCAGGCTGTGTTGTCGAGATCACCGACTCCACAATACGGTGTCCAAATTAATTTATCTATAATAATATGTAAGAGACAGGTGCTATGCAACTAAAGCCAGTTTGGGACTTGGAACCTCTGTCTGCTCCAAGGCCAAAGCAAGTCTTGGATGGACTGCAGCGGGGCATTAAGGGAATCAGGAACTCCAGCATCATCTAAATGCAGCTTGGTGAGAGTCGCTGCCTCTGATCCTCCATCTCTCTTTGGAGTGACTTCTGGCCATTGGGATCTGGCTTGGTCTTGAGTGATCTTGCTGTTAACATCACTAAGCCTCAACCCCTTTAACAGCAAGATAGAACAATAGTGATGATAATGATGGTGGTGGTGATGGTGGTGTTGGCCAACTTTTCTGGAGTGCTGACTGCTGACTTGGGCCATTTGGTACTCAAAGGAATAGGTTTCTAGAGATCAGACAACCCTGCCCAGGCCATACATTTATTATGTTGCCAAGTGGAGATTGGAACCAAGAGCCTGGTCTTCACCACCATTGTCACTGTTGTGAACAGTGCTTTGTAGAGTCCTTGAAAGAGGGTTGTGATCCTGTTCTTTTAGATGGAACCAAATGTGCCAGATGTGAGGCTGGAGACAGGAGGTGGGAAGTTAGGGCTGGCCGTGCCGGTCCCAGCCTCTGTTAGCCACGGTTTTTAGTTGTCAACACAGATCTCAAGGTCCATGTTTAAAGCGATCCACTAAACTCTCCCTGTTTTAGTGTTTTTCCTGTTACTCAAAAATCTGTTCCCACCCATTAAAAATGACTTGTTTCTTAACTGGCACATACTCTCACCTCATTGTTTCCATTGGGAGAATGATAGAGCAGAACTCAATATTTTGCACCCTTTCTTCTAAAAGAACTAGATCATTTTGCAGTGAAGTTGCGCAGGAGATAAGCAGTATTAAACCATCGATGATGCCAAGAGTCAAAGTCACAGAACAGATTGTTTTAGACTTTTCAACATTTTTATTGAAGTAATGCTGGGTTGTCAACATTGTGTGTCATGCGTATATACTTCATCATGAACACCCCAAAAGTCCCGTTTTCATCCACTACCATAGACTTGACCTCCCCCTGTACGTGTTTTACCTTCCCTCAACCCCTTTGCCTTCTAACCAATAATAACCAATAATCTGTTCTCTGAAGCTAAGAGTTTGTTTCTGTTTTGTTTGTTCATTTGCTTTCTCTATATCCCACGTATGCGTGGAATCCTATGGTACGTCTGACTTACTTCACTTGGAATAATACCCTCAAGGTCCATCCATGTCGTGCAAATAGCAGGACTGAGTATTTAGAGTACCCTTCCAAACCCATCTTGAGTTGAACCCTTGAAGAAAAAGAAAGAGTAGAGCTACAGGGAAGATGAAGACTTTACAGTGCTGTGACTTCATTTGATTAATTTTTAAAGAAAATATTCTAATAGATTTAACTTTAGATAAGTGAAAAGAGAAAATCGCCTCTTGGTTATCATAATAAAATGCTGACTCCAATGAAAAAAGTGTTGATTCATCCATTCTCTATTTGATTATACAAACATTTCACTAAGGAATTGATTAGAAATATAATACTGCAGAAGGATATTTTCTTCAAGTTCAGTGATGGGAAGTTAAGAAGGAAACAGGAGCTTTAGACTGGCGATATGGGTGGGTGGCTTTGTCCCTGTGTGACCTCTATGGCAGCTGGCCCCAATTTACATATGTAGTTCTATTCTTTTTCTTGGATTCTAAACCTTTCTATCTGTACCTTGGCAGTCTCAGCTGATATCCCACTGGCATGTCCTGCTTACCCTGTCCAGAATGAGCTCTAATTTCTCTTTTGAGCTGGTCCTCTTTCTGACTTAATGCCATCTATCAATTAATGTTCCGCCATCTTTAATCACAGCTCTGAAATTTCTGTGGTCTCCCCTATTTCTTGTGGTCTCTGCTTCTGAGCTTCTCTGGCTTATTACCTTCCCTCCTTGAGTTATTCACTGAAGCCTTCTGCTTTTGGATTTTGATTCTTTGTGTCTCTTTTATTCTCATTTTGCATTCTGTGAACATCTTGCACCTTCTTACTTCAGCAGGTGCTGAGTAAATGCTGATGAACACATAAAAAAATGAATCAAATCGAGGTTGCCAAAAGAGCCAAAAATGTTTTTCTGATTCATAATGGTACCAAGTTCTTTACATCTTTTGGGTTTCTTTACCGAAGAAACTACGGGCTATCTCTCAATCTTGAAACTGCACAGACATTTAGTATTTTGGATAGCAGGAATGTGACTTTTGTTCCAAATCCTAACGCGTTGTTTTAAAAACCATAGCTGATGCAGTGAATAATGCAGCTGGCTTTGGGTTCAGCGGCGTGGATAAGAATGGAAATTTCTGTTGGGATCTGCTTTCTAACCTAAACATCTGGAAAATTGAGGTGAGTTAATGATGCTTTTGAATCAAGCTGGCATAGTGAATGTAGCTAAGAGTTTGCTTTGAGGGGTGCCCATGGAAGTTCATCATCAGGTCTGAGGGAAAGCTGCCTCCTATATATTTTGCATCTTGAAATTTATTTTCCTCTTTTTTTTTTTAAAGATTCTTTCTTGATAGTTTTAATGGTTCAAGGAATAATGAAACAAACAAACAAAAAAATCTGAAAAAAGAGCCAGGAAAATCTTTTCATTGTTTACATTCTTGTTCTTTCAACTAGAAAGTACAGATATCATTTTCTCTTGTTCACATTCTCCTTCTGTCAAGAATACAGATGGGAAGCCCCTTATTTAGATTTCAGTATTTCAAGTGTTCTCTGTGGTTCCTCTGGAAATATTTCACATGCATTCACCTTTAAGAATGAATGGTCTTGGGCCTCCCTGGTGACACAAGGGGTTGAGTCTTAGCAGTGTCAGGCTATCAACAGCCACTGCAGCATGAGTTCAGTCCCCAGCAGGGAGATACCCACATGGTGCAGCAGACCTCCCCTGTCTTGCCTGCTGCTCTCCTCAGTATTTCAGTAGATCTGCCTGTTCTGTTCCCTACTTTGTCTCTGGTGAATCCTCTCACCCCCTGCACCTCTGGCCTGCACCCCCGTTCTTGTATGCATAAATAAATGAAAATAAATCTTAAAAAAAAAAAAAGAATGAACGGTCTTGGTGCACAGCCTTTAGGCATCCAGAATCAGTGTGACACTTCTCTTTTACTGGCTTTTTCTTGGACCACAATTCTTGCTACACCTTCATCCTCAGAGATGGTCTCTTTGGTGCTCCATCCTTCTTGACTGGTCAGCTTTACGCACCACAAGTCTTGGACGCTTTCCTCCTGCAGCTGGGTCACCGTAGGGCGCAGACTCAAGTGTTGGTTGTCTAGTTAGGTGACTCATGTTTGCTCTTGGTGCTTTGATTTTCCAAGCACCTGAGGGAGAGCAGGGTGCCCTGGGAGAGTCTGGGCAGAAGGGGATGTGCAGGAAGCCAGGGGTGCGGAAGACTGACCGCTTGCGCCTACAGGAGTGGAAACTGCCCAAAGGTGCGACGTCCTCCATCTTTTTGACTGAGGATCCTTTTCATCATCAAAGAACTAGTCCCGGAGTCCAGAATCCCCTTTGCTTCAGCTTGTAGATTATCTGCAAGCTTCTCTTTTCTGTAGACATGATGTCATGGGGTGTCCAAGTGTGTTGTTGTTACAGCACAGAGTGAGGGGCACTGCAGAACCCCCAAACCTGCCCACTCCAGATAGGTTCTGCCATCTGCTACATCAAGACAAAACATAGTCTGTGTGTAAGACCTTAAATTAAAGGAACTTTAATGCAGTTAGTGTGCAACAAAGAAAAGACAAAGAATATTGTTTCCAAATCAAGCACCTGAAGTTACGCATCCCCTCGTGGGTAAACACCCAGCCAAACAGGGTTGGCCCAAAGCAGGGCAACAAGGCCCGAAAGCCTGCCACACATCTAAGTCACCTCCTGGTGGGTACCCACAGGCAGAAGGGGCCAGCATATCTGGGACAGAAGGAGCAAAATCAAAATCAAAATAAAAGCTGCCATTGTTAACCTCCCCACGGGTCCCTCACCCACATCTGTGTCAACCAGTCCAAGACCAAGAAGCAAGTGCAGCTTCTTCACATGCCTCTCTGCTCCATGTGGCTCCTCCAGGTCTCCTTCTGGCTCTCCATCCTACTTCCTTCCTCCAAACCTCTCCACCTTTTCCTCCGCCCTGCTCAGCTCCACCCCTCCTTGGGTGGGGCAGGGAACCTAGAACCTCCCCTTTTTCTGGGGACCACCCAGTTACATTATGACTTTTCTTTCTTTTTCCACTAAAATTCTTCTCTTCCTCAAAACACTAGGACTGCCTTGGAGGGGTGGGGTGCCTTGACTTGGGCTGTCCACCTATGCCTTTGGCGGGGCACCAAAGACGAATCCTTTCACTGTTGGATGTGTGTTTAGGGTAAAGGTTAAGCCAGTCAACTGTGTATTTATTTATTTATTTGTTTGTTTGTTTATTTATTTATTTATAAGATTATTTATTTATAGAAGAACCGGGGTACAGGCCAGATGTGCGGGAGGGTGAGAGGATTCACCAGAGACAGAGCGGGGAGCAAAACAGGCAGAAGGACTGAAAACACTGCTGAGGGGAGCAGTGGCTGAGACAGGAGAGGTCTGTGCGCCATGTGGGACCCTCGCCGGCAGCTGGGGATCGAACCGGCGCTGCAGAGGCTGGGGGCAGCTTCGCAGCCCAGTGTTCAACTGCTGCGCCACCAGGGGAGGCCCTCAACTGTGTATTTATTATAAAAGAAAACCAGAAGGAGAAAGTTTGTGTTTTCAGTGGCGTCGAGGTAGAGTATGGAGGTAAAGAAAAGGAAGAAAGTTTGATTTCGTTAAGGTGCCTGGAAGTATATGTAGCCTTTTATTAGCCTTAGAAGATGTGGAGAAATAAAACTGATTGGGGTTTTGCAATAAAGATCATCCATCATCACCCTCTCTCCTTCCTTCTCTCCAGCCTCCCGAGTATATGACACGAATTTAAGAGAGGGAAATGTGTAGCCTACATAAGGTTTTTTGTGCTTTCATAGGAAGCCTTGCAACTTCATTAGACATCTAGTTCTTGAGTTTCATGCTTATAACACCAACCTTTGATAGGATTTTTAAAAAAATTATTTATCTATACTTTACATCGTTGTTCATTTTTGTACAGTGTTTGCTTTCTTTTCTCTGGTGTAGTCCCCTTAGAATTTCCACCACAAATTCACTTGTGCACCATCACCATAGTCCCCTGTGCTATTTCTGACCTCGTTTTGCTCCCTCTCTCCTCCCTCCCCTGCAGAATGTCTCTGATTTATAATTGTCTGTTTATTTTTATTTGTTTTGTTGTGGTTTTTGTTTTTATTTTTTCCCCGATCCCTTATTTGGTTCCCTTATGTTCCTCCTCTAAGTGAAAGCATCTGATATTTTTCTTTTTCCTTCTGGTTTATTTTACTGAGCATGATCCCTTCTAACTCCATCCATGTTGCTGCGAATGGCATGAGTTTATCTCTTTTGATTGCTGAGTAATATTCCATGGTGTATATGTACCACATCTTCTTGATCCAGTCATCTATTTTTGGGCATTTGGATTGTTTCCAAGTCTGCAATAAACATAGAGGTGCAGGTATCCTTTTGAAGGATCTTTTTTCTTTTTTCTTTTAATGAGAAACCCTAGTTGGTGGCTGATTTTGGAATGGCTCTTCCTCTGTGGTGATTTACCTGCATCATTGGCAGTTGGGTGAAATTTCTTTGGTTTCTTTTCTGTATTGTGACCTCTTCATGCATAAAATGTCTTCCTATTCTAGATAAAATTGGAAGCGTTCGAGTCTGTGCAGGTATTTGTAGGCTGATATCACAAGACTGACCTAGTTTATAGACGACCACGAGTGAAAAGATAATTAAATTCAACTCACTCCATCAAGACACTAAATTCACATGATTAAACTTTTCCTGTGGAAAATCCCCCTCCAGAGTATTTAGTTTTAAAATGTAGATGACTGAAAAAAAAATGTTCAAACCAGAATGGAGAAAAACCCACAAACTGTTCCTTCAGTTTTCCTATCATTTGAAAATAAATTTTGAGAAACATGGGCACTTGGTGAGCCAAGTTTGGGCTGAAAGTAAGTCTCCTACACACTAGAAAATTTTACCGTGGAGCACAGAACAGCTGATGTGCTCCTGACAGAACAGTCCCCATTGAACACCTGCCACCAGGGAAATTCTGGGGAGGACGTTGCTTTGCATGGGGTATTTTTAAAGTTAATGATAGGTGCTATTTTCTTCTTTCCAGACTGCCACAAGTTTCAAAATGTACTTAGAAAACTGGAATATTCAGACAGCTACTTGGCTAAAGCGGTAAGAAAACCAAAAATGAGCTCATTCCTCATGGCACTGGGATATGTTTGGATAAACAGCTCTCGTCTGCAGTAGCAATGTCATCTGACACTTCTGTTTTGTACTAATAGCTCTGCCTATATATGAAAAAATAAAAGGCCACAATGAAGTATTTATTTTAATGTGTCAAACACCTAAAACTGGTATTTCTGTGCAGCAGGGACTCATTTAATCCTGAGCTCAATCCCATGAAATGTTGATAGTTATTAGCCCCATTTTATGGCTGAGGAATGTGAGACACAGCGAGGCTGTGTAATTTGCCCAAGGTCACACAGCTAATGAGTAATAGGTATGAGGGTAAATAGTCTATGTCCAGTGTCTGGCTCTTAGCCTCTCTGCTCTGGGGCCTTCACTAGCTGATGAGCCTGTTGCTCAGGTAGGGAGGGTGAGGATCTGTGTGGAATCACTGATAATCGTTGTCTTTGTCCCTAGCATTGCAGCGCTAAGGCACCCTTAGATGTTTATATTTTTTAACTTTGTATTTTTGTTGATATTTCTTTGACCTTATGTTCCCCTACACATTCTAAAATTAGAAACATTACCTAGCATGGAACTAATAACATGCTGTCCTTGAAGCAGCAAACACTAGTTAGTGGACATTCCTAGCACACAGTAAATGGAGAGGGAAGGCCTCAAAATAATAGCTGTTGCTTCTACTGTTTTTGATGGGTGGGTACAATTTTTTTAATTAATCAGTACATATGGGGTCCAAGAAGAGTTGGTGCATGGGAATGCCTCCAAAGTAAGCTCATACAGTGTTGTCAGTTTTTGAAAATTTGCACTTAGTAATTTCGCAAATGATATTAGCATAAACCTCTATATCTGTATATAGTGAAATCCCAATATGAGTCCTATAGTTTCCATGAGGATTTTACATTCTAAGATGTTGTAGCAGACATCTGCACATAAAAAAATGAAAAAGGATATGTTTATCAAATCATTAAATGTTACCTCATTAAAAATTAAAAACAGGGGGCCTCCCCTGGTGGCGCAGCGGTTGAGCACTGGGTTGCGAGGTTGGTTCGATCCCCAGCCACTGGCGAGGGTCCCACAAAAAAAATAAATAAATAAAAGTAAAAACATAAGATGCAGAGTAAGGAAATGACCTATCCAGACTTCTCATTTCAAAGAGAAATATTACTGGGTTTCCACTCCTGTGTTGTTTTCCCCAAAATTCATTTTCTTTCTTGCTTGAAAGAGGGGGTCATAACCCTTAGTTTGGATTTTAAAATGTTGTTTTTGACAACCCACGCAATACTGGATTGGTGTGCACTGTTTGACAATTGATTTTATTACATATTTGGGTCTTCTTGTTTCATAAACCATGGCGTGTTCTCCCTACAGTGCCTGCGGGAATTTGTAGAGTGGACCTGGCAGAAATTCCCCTATCACTTTATTTTATATAATCACTTTATTTTATATAATGAAAGTGCGAGTGGTCACTTTCTACCCAGCAAGACTTTGGGCCAAAAAGTTAAACAACCAACAAATCCAAGATCTCTAGGATAGTTGCTGAAAAGTTCTAGATCCCCACAATATTATTCTTTGAGGCAAGTTCATGGGCAAAATCCAGTGGCTCCTGTGGAAATGGAAGCAGCCATGGATCCAGCACTGACTATGCTGACGCTTGCCAAGGGAGGGAAGAGTCTGGGTGTTGACAGTTCGATGGCACCTATACCCGGTTTCAAAGACCTGATTCCAGAATTTCTGGGGCCATCAGCACTCATCTTATCCACGGGTATTCTTGGTAGATCAGGCCATTGGTAGACCAAGCGTCTGTGACGCAGAAAATAGTCTTTTGGGGTCCAGTGCACTTAATTGTATTTCCCCAAAAGATAGCCATGTGAATTGCCTAACTGGTGGGGTGCAAGAAAGCTAGAGATCAGGCTGCTTGGGTTGCATTTGGGGGGGGTCCCTGAAGAGGGTCCCTGGGGAGTGTCAGGCAGGCAGGCCTTCAGCATGGAGGCTGATACCTGCAAAGTCTCATCCAAAAAGAGGCCTGTGGCTCACTGAAACTTCCTCTTTCCCAGAGTGTGCTACGAGCGGGTTCCCTGGTACCCCACGGTGCTGACCTTCATCCTGTCTGCCTTGTGGCATGGTGTCTACCCTGGATACTACTTTACCTTCTTAACTGGAATCCTCGTCACACTAGCAGCCAGGACGGTAAGCTGCCTTGGGTTGCAGGGTCTCCTTTGCAGTCTGTAACCTTGTGTTTTAGGTCCCAGTGGGGGTGGGGTAGGGTATGTGGGAGTGATATTTTTAAACGAAACAACAAGTCTTACCATTAGAGAAACACTTCGATGTATAGGAACTTGTGGGTATGAAATGGTTCACCTTTTTTTTTCTTGAAATGGAGCATTTTATTGAGAAACTGTTCAAAGAAGGAAAAAACGCTGTCAAGAAAGACTAGGTGGAAAATGGGTTCTCAATAAAATGGAATTTTAGGGCAACTAAAGTCTAAAATAGTTAGGTTCTTCGTTTTATTTATGTGTTAGAGGGTGTTGGCAAAACAAAAGGAATTTTAGTAGCAATGTTTAGTGCCTTTACAGAGGGAGCATTTTTAGTCACTAAAGGCTGTAAACATACACAGGCTACTGATTACAGATGATGATTATTAATTAACAGGGGCTCTGTAGGCCTCCATTTTGCTGTTGCTGTGTTTCTTATTTCATTTTCCAAAACCTCAAAATAATTCACTGAGCAGCTAGGAAAATCGAAGCCTCAAGATCTGTGTTCTGTTGGAAATTGCTCCAACCTCTCATGTCTGATCCAATTGAATTAGTTTGTGTAAAATTCCATGAAGTTTATAAATTCAGTTCTCTAGGTTTTGGGAGTAACCTTAGTTTTTTCCCAGACCATTCCTAGTATTTGCTTGTCTTAGAGCAGGATAGTAAAGGAATGAACATTTTACTTGTCTTAGAGACTGAGAGGAACAGGTATGTAAATTATTACAATTCAAAGTGTCTGACTGTGAAATAGGTTTATATTTGATTAAGCACAAGAACTACTTCTAATGTTGAAAAAATTAATGGCCTAAAAAATGAGGAAGCAGTCTTTTCTGCTTGGTGGAGTCACTTACTGAGGGCAGAGTGGAATCAAGTAAAGTCACCAAGTACATTAAATTTGTCTTCCTCTAATTATCTAACCTTGAGGAGTTCCAACACAATCGAGTGTGATTATTTCCCATAAAAGGTTGTTTTCAGGGAAGTATCTATAATTGTATTTGATTTAATTTCAATCTTTGATAAGGATTGTGGCCTGCCTTACTCAGGTGCCAAGAATTTTTAATGACATTTGAAATGTATTTTGGATGGAAATTTAGGAGCTCTAATCTGTGTACTTGTGCATGTTTTAAATTTGCCTATAAATATTCCAGGACCCCTACTAGGTGCCCTACTGTGTTCTCTGTACTCGGTTACTTTAGCCCAAGACTAGGGTTCCCCACCCCTAGAATTTCTATTTTCCTTAAATGAAGGCTTGTCTAATGCTAGGTATGAGCAAGGTGGATAGCCCATGACTATTTGTGCTGATCAAAACACTTTTAAATTACAGTTGACCCTTGAACTGCACCAAGAATAAGGGGATCTGACTTCTGTGCAGTGGAAAATCTGCATATAGATTTTGGACTCCCCCCAAGCTTAACCACGTGATAGCTTGTAGCTTCCCAATACCAGAGTTGGCTAGCATATACTTTATGTGTTTGATGTATTATATACTGTATTCTTACAATAAAGGGGGAGAGAAAAAGGAATGTTAAAGTCATAACAGAAAATTCATTTATGGTACCGTATTTTATCAACAGAGTATGAAAAAATCTGCCTCTATGTGGACCTGCCTGGTCCAGATCTGTGTTGTTCAAGAGTCGGCTGCCAAGTGTTTATTGTAAAGATTTTGTGTACAGAACAAGGGGAGACATTTTCTCTTCCCCTGGTCATGTACCTACTTGGATTATAAAAGAAAATGAAAGAATAGGTAGCCAGAACAAACTAAGGAAAAGGCCAGAATTTTGATAATCTATTTAGAATATCACTCTTTAAAATGTCTTTTGTCTGTGATCTCTTCTGGCTTAAAAGCACTGATTTACATAAAGCTTGTCTGTCGACTGGTGCTTAAGAAAGAATACCTCAGACCTCAGAGTAGGGGAGATTTTCTGTGAGGCCAGTTGGGTGTCGACCATTCAACTGGGTCCTGATGCTGGCTACCTGGGGCTGCATCCCAGCAGGGATGAGGGCTCCATCACAGCAGACGGCACCCCTGCCCCTTCAGGTGCCTTTGTTTTTGACTAATCGGCTATTTCCACAACCCCTTCCTCAGTTTTGATTAATTTGCAAGAGCCAATTTAATTAATTTGTAAAACACTTTGGTAATGGCTGCAGCTGAAGTCCAGGTGGAGAGAGGTGCACAGGGAAGGTAGTGGACGGGACTGGGGCTTGGATGCCCTCTCCTGGCGCTGCCACCTGGCCCCCAACCTGGAAGCCCCCTGAACCCTGTGATGTGGGGATTTTGTGGAGACTTCATCATGTAGAGGTGATGGATCAGTCAGTCATTTCCCAGCCCCTCTCCCCTATCTGGAGAAAGGAGGCTGGGACTGGAAATTCCAAGCTTGTAATCAGGTCATCGACTTTCCGGTGACCAGCCCCAGCGGAGAACCACCCATGTTACCTCATCAGAACCAAAGACACTATCACCCAGGAAATTCCAAGGGACTTAGGAGCTGTGTGTCGTGAACCAGGTCAAAGATCAAGCATTAGAACAAAAGATACTCCTTGTGCTTATCGCTTAGAAAACCATAAAGGTTTTAGGAGCTCTGAGGCAGGCGCTGGGGGCAGAGACCAATATATGTCTATTTTCCATGATCTGACAAGTGGCCTGGAAACATCTTTCATAAATAAAGGTGGGGGTGAAAGGAAGCATAGACAAAATAGTATTCCCATTTTTTTTTAAACAGTGAATGAAATCAAATAGTCAGCAGGAGTCTTGGGCCTGGGAAGTTACCCAGTCAGAGCTCTTTTGTGCTTCCTCTTTGGCTCATGCACCCCAAAATACATGGAAGGGACCCCGAGCTCCCCCAACACGTCTAGCTGTTCACCAGCTGGAAACTCCTGAACACTGCTGAAGAGGAGTCCTTAGCTTGCCCATCGGCCGCTGTCTCAGCTCTGCCTTGGGTTCTTGAACCTGGAAATTAGGTCTTTTTGGAGGCAAATATAGTCACATGTGTCGAATGTCCTACAAATGACTATGTCCTATGATCCAGCACCTTCCATTCCAAAGAATTTTCTCAGTTTGCTCCTCGATAAAATGGGCATAGTGATTAAATGATAGGTTTATTGAGAGACTCAACAGAGATACGTGTAAAGCAGGAATACGGTCTTGGCCCTCAGTGAGCAGCCAGTATGTGGCCAATATAGCTACTTTGGTTCTCACTGCTGGTAATATCATGTTGCTGTTATTCAAAGGAAATAATTAGTACAGAGATTTCTCTAGTATGATTCCCATAATTGTTGATGATAGCAGGGGCAGAATACAAGCTAACTTTGATTAACTTAAGATTTTATTGGAGAGTAATATTAACAGACACAGAAAAAATTCATGCTATATCACTGCCAAAATAGGCTACAATTTATTAATGCCCAATGGATGGATATACGTGTATAAGTGGATAGAAAAGACTTGGAAAAGACATATGCCACATCTGAAAATGCCTTTCTCTGGGAGATCTAAACAGATTTTTCACTCATTACTTTCAAAATCTTTTTACAGCGAATATGTATTTTTTAATAATAAACCAGAATGATATTTTTAGTTGAAAATGGCACCCCCTTGGTCGGTGTTTTATAGAGATAGCCTATCTCCGTGCACCAAATTAAGGTGGTTTGTGATTCCTCTGCCCTTTGCCTTCCTTGGCTTGCAGGTGAGGAACAACTACAGACACTACTTCCTGTCTTCCAAAGCCCTCAAGGTGGTTTATGACGTGGCTACCTGGGCCGCCACGCAGCTGGCTGTCTCTTACACAGTCGCACCCTTTGTCATGTTGGCTGTGGAACCAACCATCAGTTTGTACAAGTAAGTGGCCACTGTTCTCAGCTGCCCTTCAGTCGATGGTGCGTCCGTTGTGTGTTTGACTCCAGGGTTGGTAACCAAGAATTTTGAACCTGGCTTCAGTGTGCAAATGCTGAGAGGAAACTTTCAAGAGGGATTGGCCATCTTGGGGATGAGCAGAGGTGATGTCCGCCTCACCAGCCATCTGCGACAAGGGCTGCTGTGGCAGCTGATTTTAAAGGGTGTATGTGGATGAGACTCAGAGGTTGGTTTGCTGCCCTGGCCTCTTTTTCTTGCAGCTGGGCAGGGCTAGGCTGGAAACTGGACATACTGAGGGCAGGCAGGAGCTGGGGCACAAGCCACCAGTGGGGTTGGCTGACTTAGGTGCTCTGCACCCCAGGAGATGCCTCTGGGTGTATGTGGGAGATTTATGTGGTGAGTTGCACACAGAAGAGATGAGTTTGGTGAATTTAGGTTGGAGATTGAGGTTCACACCAGAGAGAAGAACTCTCAGGGCAGAGGGTCAGGGCCTTAGTTCAAACGCCAGTGCTCCTGACCAGCTGCACACCTGTTTCGTGCTTGTTTTTAATGGTTTGACTCTAGACCTATTTTTCCACTCCTGTGCAATGGTAGAGAACATGGGTTTGTGAACTGGTTTTGTGACCTCTGCAAATTATTAACCTTCCTTACCAGTGTTTTCTCAACTGTGAAGCAAGGCTAAAATGGAATCCACTGGAAAGTACCTTTGTTAGGATTGAATGAAGCAGATAAGCAAAAGCCTCAGTCCAGGGCCTGGCCTCTTGTCCCTAAATGCTAACTTGCAGGATTTAGGGGTTTGCACAGGGTTTTGTAGGTTACCTTTGGGCATAGCTAGAGTCAGACAAATGACTTAGAAATAAGCAATGCAGAAAGCCTGATTTGTCATTGGGGGATACCCTGAGTTGAGGCCCCGGTCAGGAATGATTCAAGAAACTTACTGTTCAGTGCAGGGCTTTTATATTCTAAATAGGGCTTTTTTTAAGTTCTAGGAAATGAGAGTTGAGGGAAGTCTACTACACTTGTCCTTGACAACTTTTTCTCTAATAACAGCTCAGAGGAGTTATGGATAACGTAGAAGTTGAGCTGGAGTAGGCACAGATTTTTCTAGACGAGGGATGTCAAAATAGTGCAGAAAAAACTGTAATCTTCAGCCAAAAAGCCCCCCAGTTCAGCAGTGGCAGAGGTGGAAGCCACTCCAGCTGGGTGTCACGGTACCTGGGCTGCCTCGCTGGCCCCACCTCTGAGTATTACACCCCAAACCCCAGATCTGGGCTGTCAGCAGGGCTCGCCCCTCTGTGCCCACAGTCCACTGCCTCCCAGCTCCTTCCTGTCCTTCATTGTTTTCTGTGTTTTAACATCCCAAGGCAGCCACCAGAACCCCAGACACCAGAACTGTCTGCTCAGGTGCTGATGGTTGTTCTTAGCTCTCCATTCCCAAGATCTCACAGGTTTTGAGTTGTCTGCTTCTAACCTGGAGATTCCCCGCCCCCCAAACCCCAGTGTTTTGTCACATGTGTGAATTTTCAGGAATGCATGCATCATGCTGTAGCAGAAATGATTCTGTGCAGCTCAGTGTGACCTCATACCCGCCGCGTGCTGGGCACTGAGCTGAAAGCTGTGCGCAGAATGGTGAGCAGAATATGGAAATCATTTCTGTTCCTGTGGAGGTGAGAGCGTGATGGAGGGACAGGGAGCAATTGACAGGGATAAAGGCACACGTAGATTGTGCTCTGAGCCGTTGGTGCAGTGTTTTACGAGAGCAGGGAAAAGGGCAATGAGGCAGAATGGGCACCAAGGTGGCTTTTGGGGGGAAGTGGCACTTGAGCTAAGTTCTATGAGGGCGGAGGGCGGGGGGAGCACTCCGGGCATTGCTGTTGCTCCAGACATAGGAAGAACAAGGAAAGCTCACTGGTGAGAGACAGGAGGTGGCTCTGTGCACGGAACCTGAGAAATATGAGGTGGGCAGAGCACAGAATTCAAAGTGGAGCAGAGTGGTGAGCTGAGGAGAGAGCGGGGTTGGTGTCAGTGTCTCTGTTTATCAATGGAGGACATGAAGACTCAGAGAGGGTGAGTCATTTCAGAAAACTCACACAGCAGAGAAATATTAAACTGGAGTTTTAGGCTCAACATTCCTAGAACAGCAAGTCTGGTACTGTGGATACTAAAGATTTCCTTAGGGAGAAGCTATATTTGGAAGAAAATGACTGCGTAGGGATCCACTCGGTGGTGGTTTGTTTGCAACAACATGCATTTAACCCACTAACGTGTGTTCGTTCCTAGAACCTAGAGGAAGGAGCAAAGTTTTCAATCCAAAATACACTCAAGTGTATTTCCATTTCTTTTAAGTCATCTAGAACATGTAAAAACAAAGCACCTCTGTTTAGGATAAAGTGGGCATGTCTGTCCATTTTATTCACTTCAAACGATTCAATCTAATGTGGGATCATGTTTCTTACATACAAATCAATTGTGGGTCCCCCTCAGCCACCTTTTAACATTGTCCTTTGAGCTGCAAAAAGCACCGGGCCAAGGACAGGCTCCACATCTCCAGATGGATATCGGACAGTTGGTTGGGGCACGCCTGGTCTTTGCACCTGTAAATGGGCCTGGTGTGTTGAGCGCCACGCTTGGCAGTTCAAGCTTCAAAAGCAAAACTTGTGTCTTCATTAGTCTGCATGAAAGTGCTTTTCAGAGCAGAGCACACTGGCCATCCTGCCGGCTGCATGTGTGTGATCAGAGTGCAAGGGTTTGAATTGGGTCCTCAGACTTTGAATAGCATTTCTGCCTGGCGTGGGGCTGATTCTCTTGGTCTGCAGAATCGCTTGGTCTTTTATTTGTCAGGGGGCAGTACCAGGTGTCTGTCTGCAGATGGGCTGGTCAGTTTGCTCTGCTCCATCTTGTGGTTTGCCTCATCCCTGGCCCAGTCACCCGCCAAAGGGAGTCTCTTGTGACGTGGATCCAGACTGGGCTGAGTACAACTGACATAATGACCTTCACGTGACATTGCCCGCTCCTACCCTGGCATACGGTGATTTTTTGTGTGTTTTTTATTCCTAGGTCCATGTACTTTTATCTACACATCCTATGTCTCCTGATAATACTACTTCTGCCAATCAAGCCACAAGCTCGAGCTGAAATTCAGAGGCCTCTGAACTCTGTTAAGAAAAAAGCAGATTGACTGGCACCTCCCGGCGAGGCTGAACGTGGACAATTGCGAGACGTTGAAGACATGAAAGGCTCGAGGGTCTCTCGTGATGTCGAGCCAATGTTTACATGCATCTTTTCTTCTTCTTTAAGTCAGGGAGTATTTTTACAAAGCCTTTCTGCCCCTTCATGGCCATGTCCAGCTGCTTGAATATTTTCTAGGACATCGCGTGGCACGGAGGCGTCTGAAGAATGTGTGGGAGCAGCGGACAGTCCACGCCGGCTGCTTCTCTCGCCCCTTCACCCGGGGCTTCCAGCCACAGAGATCCTGATGCCGCCCCAGCAGCTAGAAAGCAAAGCTGACACAGCCTGTCTTCCAGAACATTCCCTGAAATGGCTGTCCCTCAGGCAGCCCCAGATCCTGGACCTGTGATACGAGTGTTTTCAACGCAGTAACTGCGCTCGGAAGAGTGGAGGCGAGGGATCGCCCCGGAGGATTGTTGGGGTGCGGAAAACCACAGCCAGCAGGATCCGCCGTGCACACCTGGATGGGCTGGAAGTCGGGCTTGCCCCCAACAGGGGTACAGCCGCCCCTTTCTGCCCGTTTGCCTTGTGAACTGAGCCAGACCAGAAGCCAGAGAGCCTCCTGCACACGAGGACCGGCGTCGGGGGGTGGGGTGGGGGGCAGAGGTTCAACCCTCCAGACCCCTGCCATGTCACACGTGCCACCTGCTGCCCGGATGCCCCAGCCTCCGGAGGTGACAGAATGTCTCCAAGAAACACTCTTTTAGAAAAGGGAGAGCTGTCCTGAAGGTTGGTAAGTGGGCGCTCTCTTCCCCCCGATTTCCTGAGGCTGAGGTCACGGCCATGACGTGCGGGGCAGGTGCTCACAGCTGGGTCAAGCCGACTCCTGGTGACCTTCCTGGACGGGGCTCCCTGTGGGGCTTGCACCGGGTGGTCTGTGGGAGAAGGAACACGGGGTTCCTGTCCTGGAAAGCAGCCATGACGACAATAAAGTACCCGCCATGGCGGCGAGCGCCCCATCACCTGGCGGGGGAGAGTTTGTTCAAGTCCCACGGCGACAATATTCCTAAAGAAAGGGGTTTCTGCACCCCAGGGCTTCCGCTTAGGGCCGGGACAGTTCACACCCTGATGCCTGTGTGTGTGTGTGCGCGTGCGTGTGTGTGCATGTGTGTGCGTGTGTGTGAACAGATGTGCACAGAGTTGAAAGTTTTGTTGCTCACACCTTGCTGTGTCCTGCAGGTCACTGTCGGGCGGTGCTGGCCTAGTTGTGGTTTCTGGTTTCATTTTGGCCTTTGCTCCCCATCCAGCAGGAGGCGGGTGAGGACGGCAAGCGGCCTGGAGCCGCGGATAAGTGTCCCTCTTCTCACACCCCCCCCCACACACCCCCACATTCCTGCCAGCCACACACCCCCTTAGGCTTCCTCCTTCCTCCTCCCTCCCCCGCCCTGCACCCGTCCACCCACCCTCCTCCCTCCCGTAAACCTCCCCATTGTCGTAAACATCCTCACAGCTCCCCCTTCCTCCCTTCCCTCCTCCTCTCCCTCCTC
>NW_023602073.1:9616647-9642118 GCF_014898055.3 Talpa occidentalis | reverse complement strand
CCCCTCCCTTCCCCCATCCCTCTTCTCCCTCTCCCTTCTCCCCCTTCTATTCCTCCTCCCTCCTCCACTCCTTCCCTCCTCTCATCCCTCCCCCATCCCTCTTCTCCTCCTCCCATCCCTCCTCCCTCCGCCAGTCCATAAACCTGTCACTTTGGGCACACAGTGTAGGATAATCCTGTTACAATGAAATATTTGACCTTAAAATATGATGCTCAGACACCACTCACTCAAGTGTCTTCATTTCTGAGAGATGATGACTAGCTTGGGTTACAGCCCTTCTGTGACAGCACAAGCTCAGGTCCCCTAGGGATCCTCCCAGAATCAAGGATTTCTTCTAGACTGGTGTAGAAATCAGGCCTCCTGACCCAGGCTTAGGGATGTGGGGTGTCCCTCACTGCTTGAGCCCGGCACGGCTGTGTTGTTGGGAGGAGTCATTGGGCAGGGAAGGGACACCACTCATTAGAGACGTGCAGCAGCATCAGGTTAGGATTCAAGGCAGCCACTGTTTCTGTTACCTTAGAGCTCCCAGTTTTCCTAAATATAAAAGTCACCGAGTAAATATGTATGGGATCCCTGAGCTTTCCATTGAAAATACATTTTTTTTTGTTTTGTCTTGAAAAAGCCAAATCTAAAAAAGAGTTGACCCTTAAGCAACATGGGTTTAAATTGAGGGGATCCACTTACTTGGGGGTCTTTTCCAGGGAGGATGTTGGAAATTATTTGGGAGCTTTTCATTATATGAATAGTTTCATCTGTAAACAACTATAAACGTGTTTTTCAATTATCTTCCCTTTTTGAAATCCAGTGCTAGTAATAATGTGACATCAGTAGTGGGGAACATGAGAATTCTCATGGAGGTGCTGACACAGTTCAACTCAGAAACAGGGGATGTAAACTAATGGTACTGAGGAGTACGGTACTAGAAACGTTCTATGTTACATTTTTCTTACGAGTGTTCTCCTGATTTTTCTTCACATTTTCTTTTCCCTAGCTTTATTGTATCTAATACTGTATCTAATAGTAATAACATACAAGCTATGTATTAATCGACTGTTCCTGGAAAGGTTTCCAGTCAACAGCAGTAGCTAAATTTGGGGGAAGTCAAAAGTTAGATATGAATTTTTGACTTTGGGGTTAAGTGCCCTCAACCCCATTTTTTAAGGGTCTTTTTTTTTTTAACTTTTTTTTTTTTTTAGATTTATTTATCTATACAAGCACTGGGCACAGTTAGAAGCACGGGAGGGTGAGAGAATTCACCAGAGCCAGAGCGGGGAGCAGAGCAGGCAGACTGACAAGTACACTGCTGAGGCGAGCAGCGGGCACAGCAGGAGAGGTCTGTGCGCCATGTGGGACCCTCGCCCGGTGGCCGGGGATCAAACCGGTGCTGCAGAGGCTGCGGGCAGCTTCGCAGCACAGTGCTCAACCGCTGCACCACCGGGGAGGCCCCTATATTACATTTTTCTTACGAGTGTTCTCCTGATTTTTCTTCACATTTTCTTTTCCCTAGCTTTATCGTATCTAATACTGTATCTAATAGTAATAACATACAAGCTATGTATTAATCGACTGTTCCTGGAAAGGTTTCCAGTCAACAGCAGTAGCTAAATATGGGGAAATCAAAAGTTAGATATGAATTTTTGACTTTGTGGGGGTAAGTGCCCTGAACCCCGTTTTTTAAGGGTCAACTTTTTTTTAACTTTTTAAGGTAACCTAAAAGAGCAAGAGCGTTATTTAGTAGCTGCAAAAATCCATAAATAATTCAGTCTGAGGTTTTGCCTTGCTCCAAGAAGACGAGACAGCAGCTGGGAAACTAGGAGAGAACAGCAAGGTGGGGTGTTTGCAGCACTGGTGTGGGGATGCACTCCCAGCCTCTGCCCACTCTGGCAGACTCTTGTCTCTAGCACTTGGCATAGTGCCTGGCATGTGATGAAGATTCAGTGTTTGTTGAATGAATGAGGGAGTGAATGAATTAGTTTAATGCGTCATTGCACTTGACAGTTTTGATGGAGGTACTTTTGCCCTGGGAAACATCTTTTCTGCTTCAAGGAATAAGTTTTTGAAAGAAAGGCTTGTGTTTTCGGGGAATTCTGAAAGCACACCATGTGGCATCACCATGCTGGCAATTTACAGAGTCTGAAACCCCCTGGTCTGTCTGGATCCGTCCTTCTGTCCTAATGAACACATTCGCTTATTTATCAGACAGCACGGCTGGGTGAGTGCACTCTCAGGCACTGCAAGTCAAAAATGCTGTAGACACACCCTTCCCTTCTCTGTGCTCGAGAAAGCCCCAGTGTGAACAAGAAGAGGGTCTTGAGGGAGGACCCAGGAGACCACCCCCACCCCCAGAACTCCACATAGGCCACCGCTGTGTCCCCGTGTGCCTGGAAGGCTGGAGTTTCCTTGTGTCAAGGTGCCTGAAGGTGGCCCAGGACAGGGTCACTGCTGCTATCCGGGCTCACGTCCAGTCCTTAGACTTAAGCTTGTCCTTACCCTCAAACTATTGACCTGGCAACGTAGCAGGACCAGTTAATGCTATGGCCAACCCAGAGATGTAGGCTATACTTTACGGTTGTGCACAGAAGGTATGTTATGGCTAATTCCCCTCCAGAAGGATCCCTAGTGAAAATTCCGGGTCTCGTAGATGACTGCATCACACACAGGAGGGAAGGCACTGGCGAAGAGTCCAGCATCAGCCCACATGGGCTGTGTCGAATTCCCTACCCAACCTATGCCGAGAGGAAGAAAGTAGCAATATTGACAGTCCCTTTCACACGTATCCCTGAATACTGTGAACTCGGTGTTACTGTCCTCTTTTGCAAATGTGGAAGCCAGGCACAGAGGCATTGATTGGCCCCAGGTCTCCCATCTACTTAGCGGAAGAGCTGGGGTTCCAAGCCTGGCCTGGCTAACTTGAGTTCACACACCCCTGGGCAGGTGCACTTTTCAGATAGGGTTTTCAGGCTAAAAGTCACTCTGTATCTCACCTGTCCAGTGGCATCCTGCGGCGGGCAGGCCCTACCCCAGGGGAGCAGGGCAGGAGCCTGCATCTTCTAAGGGGGCGCAGATTCCCCATCAAGCCGTGGTTACCCTCCTGCTGCCCCAGGGAGGGGACACATTGGTGGGGTGGGTGCCAAGCTAGACCACTGGATTCCGGTCAAGGTCAAGAGAGGGCTCTATGGGTGTCTCTGCTCCTCAGACCCTCTGTGCAGCTGCCCCTTGGGTGCTTGTGAACTCTGCACAGGGGACCTCGACCCTCAGGGCTGACTATGTTGGGGGAGCAAACTGCTTTGCTGGAAAAGGACTTCAGGGCAATTAGGTGTACGCTGAGCAGGAGATGACAGAAGTGGGGGCCTGCATCTGAGGGGGTGGGCTGGTCAGGGTGACCTTTAAGAACGCGCAGGTGTGGGGCAGCTTGGCTGTCAGCTGAGGGCCTCACAGCCGCAGCCACAGGCACTGTGACTCTGAAAGGCGGGCACCGGCCCTGGGAGAGGCACGCACGGGCTGCAGGAGAGGCTGCCGCTGTGTCCAGGATCAGCTAAGCCTCCTGTTGCATAAGCTGACCACGATATCAGCTGTGGGGGTGCAGGTGGGGGTGGTGCTTTTTCCCATTATTTGCGTGTCTAACTGCAGGGAGTGAGTACGTTGACAGAGTGGGTGACCTTGGGGACACACAGATAACAGGTGCCTTGACCGATACTTGCTTACAAGCAGACGCCAGGCCACCACTCCCAGATCCTGCAAGTCCTCACTGCAAGTCACTGACAAGTTCTTGGAAGTTTCAACATGAGGCACGACCACATATAACAGACCCAATTTCACCCTGGGATAATTGGCTTAAGTGAAAGTTCACTTTCTACAGCCTATTTCTGGTCATAGAGACATCATCAAACTTCTAAATAACCCCCCACCCCCACCAGCATCTAGATCCCTCCACTCGTTTTCCAATTTACTTTCCGTTCAGGGTCATACGCGGCCAGGCCCTGTCTTGGCAGCTCAAGGCATGAGGGGGGACACCATGCCGGACCTGGCGCCGGTCCCTTGCAGTGCATGTCACATCCACACAGGCTGGGACCACTGAAATGCACCTACGAACCTCACCCGCATGGCGCAGCAGACCTCTCTGGGGTGTGGCAAGAATCCGGAGCTCCTGCAGAAAACCCCCCTGCACATGGGGACAACGTGCCGACTCCTCACACACCCTGACTCTGGCGAGGAATTATCTTCTCCCCAACACTGCCTGAAATGACGTGGTTGGCCCTACTGTGCTTTGATTCAGCTGATTCTGGACTGTGCATGGACACAGGGTCCTGACTCCCACCCTGCCTAGTCCTACGTGCAGCCAGGCTGGGGAACTATTGGTCTAATCTCTTTTGCATCTGGGGAAACTGAGGCCCAGTTTAATCACTTGCCCTGGCTCATCACAAGCTCTTCTGTCAAAGCTGAGGGTAGAAGAGGCGGTGGGTATGCTTCCTGCAGACCCCTGCTGCTTCCCTGCTAACAGAGGGTGTTCCTTGGGACAATTGGGACCAAGGGGGACCCTCAGAATGTCCTGAGTCCTTGGAATGAGCATTTGGGCATTTTGGCACCTGGAAACCTGCATTCCCGGGTGTCAGCTGGCCCCTCTGTTGATGTAATGTCAGCTCCTGGCAGACTCGCAGCTTTTCTAGAACTGCTGATTCTACCAGGGCAGGCAGAGGGGCACTTTTCTGGACACACAGCACTTCCCGGCCCTGAGGATCAAATGGCCCCTTTTGTTCTCAGACAAAGGAAAACTCATACAGAATAAGCACATTTGACATTAAAATCTGCACAGTGGCAGCAGTTATCAGCTTACAACGGGCCATTCACTCCCGCCCCCATCTGCCTGTTATCTGGGGCTCCTCAGGCAAAATGGCTTTTCAGCGTTTCCAGCGCAGCCCTGGAGCTGTCGGGTCTGTGAGCAGCGGCCTGGAAAAGCCCCGCTCGTTGTCGGAACCAGAGTTTGCCTCATCACCAGGCCCTTTTCCTGCCAGTCAGCCCCAAGCTGCCACTAGGCAGCCCAGCAGCCGGCACTCCTGGGGGAACTGCTGGCTCCTGCTGTCCACAGCTCTAGACCCCCCCACAACCAGCCCCCACTTCCAACTCAGCCCAGCAGCCTCTGCGCCTTTTATTGCCTCTGCCTTCTTTGAGTAGGTGCTTCCCAAAGCAAAAAGACAGGCGTGTCCAGCAGAACCGACATAATAGACAAGGCTGCTTTGCTGTGACATCTTTTCCCACTTGCCTCTGGGTGCTGCCCAGGGACCCCCAGTGGCAGCTGGTGTCAGGAGCCACAGGATTCCATCTGTCTCCCCCATGAGACATGGGGAGACAACTCCAGGGGTGTCTATGTCTTCCTACCCGGCGAGGCCTGCACGCGGGGTACTGGAATCAGTGTGGGCTGGATAAATGAGTGAATGAATGAACTCCATTCACACTGGCAGGGTTACTTCTCGAGGGAAGGGGGGGCATTTTGGGTTGGGGTTCCTGGCTCTGCATTTAGAATCTGGCTCTTTAAATAGCCCTAGGAGGGACCAGAGGATCCACATTTCTTCCTCCTTGAGTGTCCACATTGAAAATCAGGCCCTTCTAGTCACTGGGGCCCGGAGGGGTGACTCCTGGGGTGACTATGCACTCTCTGGACTCCGTATTGCTTGGAGTCTCCTCTTTTACAAACGTGGTCATTACTGGTTCTATTGGGTTATGGGGTGTTTTGTTACTGGCATCCCTGGGTTTATTTAACCGCCACCTGCTGACAGACCTTACACTCCTCTGCGTGCCGCTGTAACAAAACGGGAATAGATTGACTCACTGTCCTGGAGGCTCCAAGCCCGAGATCAAGGTGTGGGCATGGTTGGCTTCTGAGGTCTCTGACCTGTCAGCCTGTCCTGTGTACTGTCATAGGCCCCTTCCCTGGCACATGCTGTGTCCATGCCTCCTCTTCCAAACACACCAGGGTTACTGGATCAGGCCCCACCCCAGAGACTGCAACTGAATGAAATCACCCCTTTAAAGGCTACTACTTCTCATATAGTCATATCTTTAGGTGCTGGGGTACAACAACATGTAGATTTGGGTCGGACACAATTTGGTAGACCCTAAAAGACCTTGGGATTTTTCTCGCTGTTTCCATGGTAATAAGCCATGCTGCAGAACACCTGTTTGTAGTTCTTTGTGCTTTTGGGGTGCTACGATAGACCTAGGGTAGTGGAATTGGAGGACATTGGTATAAACAAAAGGACTTGCAGCTGGCCACATGGTTATAGGAATTGTCATCTGGTGTTGCATAATATCACAGTTTTCTGTCCACATTCTCATCAGTATTTGATATCACCAGATTTTTATTCTCTGCCAATCTCATCAATGCAAAAAATAAAATAAAATAAAAACTCATAGGATTCTCCCTTGGTCTGTCCTCAGCTCTCCCTCACTCCATATGAAGCTACCTCTTTATCTCTCAGAGAGATTCTATCCCCTGGTTTGACTCTTTGCAATTTCTTCATGTTATTAAACTTTCTAAAAGTTGTTTTTAATGGCTGCATAATTATGAGCATGAATGTGCCATAGGTTTTTTTTTTTCTCCTAGGTGTCACATTTTATTAGGAGGACTTGTGGAGGGGCGGGGGCAGGGCGAGGGGAGATCTGAAGCACAGAGCATAGCAGTAGCAGCAGGCACAGAGAGAGGAGACCTTCTGCTGCACCACATGCGCTCTGGCTCCATGCCCCCTTACGGGGGCTAACTCCCACGCTCCTTGCGGGTAGCTCCCTGGCCGGGGCTCGAACTCAGGCCACAGCAGTGAGAGCGCTGAGACTAACCCCTAGGCCATCCTGGAGGCCCCGCCAGTGGCTTAGTTAAAAGGAGCCTTTAACCTTTATTAGGAGGCTTCAGGAGAACTACTGACAGCTGCTTCTCCAGCAAGTCAGAAGAGACTACGGCTGCCCTCCCCTCAGTGATCATCACTGTCTCCTCCTAGGGCCCGTGGGCGCTGAGGGAAGACGGCTTTCAGCGGAATGTGCCATAGTTTTGAAGAACATTCCCCCAGTTATTACATAGTGGTCGTTGCTTTATTTAAAAAATATATTTCTTCTAGAATTTAAAAATTCATTTTTAATGAACAAGGCATTCAGAATCCTACACCTATGGACAGTTTATTGTAGTTCTAGTTTGTGTGTGTGTGTTTAGCTGAGAAAAAAAAAATCTAGTCATTTTTTTAGCTGCTAAAACTAGTCATTTGACTAGGGGCCATCTAGTCATTTGTTATAGCTACTAATTGTTATAAAAGCCTAATACTTCCTCTAGTTTGGAATATTAATATTTTATTTAACTGTTTAGTGTAAGTCTGTCCCCATGTCATTAAACCTTCTATCCCTTTTTCTTCTGCTCCAGTGAACACCTCAAGGAATGAAAACCAGTGAGGTTGTAATGGGGGCTGACTGGAATGTGGTATAGTAATTTATTTAATTTTTGAGATGGGAAATCAATTGCAGACCTTAGCTCTTTGAACTATTACTAGTAAGTAGTAGTCTGACTTATCTTATAATCCATCAGAACACAGAGCTAGGCCTGCTTCTCACGCTACTTACCTGGCTGCCTGCTGGTGACTTTGCTTAGCCTCTCAGTAAGCACCATGTGTTTGTACAGGACACAAGGGCCTTTATAGCTGTTTGTGCTATGAAATCAATGTTTTTCTGACATCCTACCCAGGATTCCTTTTAGAATAGTGTTTGCTGCGTTCCTCGTCTCACCAGACTTGAACTGCTATTAATGAGGATTATTTATCAATCATTTCAATAAAAAAATTCGGTGGAAAAAGTTACTGTCAAGCTAATGAAGTACATAAAACCACCAAAATTCCCGAGACCTATAGTCTCGGGGCCTCCCTGGTGGTGCAGGGGTTAAAGTCTCAATGCTGTCAAGCTATCACCAGCCACTACAACCTGAGTTGGATCCCCAGTAAGGGAGGTAACCCACATAGGGCTTGGCAGACCTCTCCTGTCTTGCCTGCTGCTCCCCTCAGCAGTGTATTTTAGTAGATCCACCTGTTCTGCTCCCCACTCTGTCTCTGGTGAATCCTCTTACCCCCAACCCCTGAACCTTTGGCCTACACCCCAGTTCTTGTATGCATAAATAAATAAAAATAAATCTTTAAAAAAAAATCTATAGTCCACAAGGCTATTTTGCATCCGCTATCCTATGAGGTGTTTAAGGTATGTCAAGTATTTAAGGTGTGTCAATACTAAGCTTAGCTGAAGTTGAAATATTAAGGCCAATTTATGTAATTTTTGTGTTTTCAAACTAGTAGATATCTGACAATGATTTGCAAACTAGATTCTAATTATACTGAAGAAAGAAGAGCAACAAGCATAGGCTAACCCTGAACTTAATGCAAACATAACATAAATTCACTAGTCATCTGAACTTCAGTCCTGATTAGGGAAATGGTGAGAAATATTTCAAGAAGAAAGCACAATATAAAACCCCTTTTGGGGTTTGCTGCCTTTTGGAGGTAGCTGAGTTGCTGTTTCCTGGGTTTGGAAGAGGTGAGTAGTGGTAGAATTACAAGAAAGTGCTGAGAGGAGCTTTGTAACTGAGCAGGTGAAGGTCTTAGAGCTTCTCTAGACCTGCCTTTGTTTTTGCTGGAGGGGTAGGTGGCTGCTTGGGACATTTTTCCCAGCATTAGAGCATAAAGGGTCTGACTTATTTAAAATCTATGCTTGGGCCTCCCTGGCGGTGCACGGGGATAAGACTCAACCTATGAAGCTCACAGCAGCCATGACACCAAGAATTCGATCCCCAGCCAGGGAGGTGACCCATATGGCGCAGCAGCCCTCTCCTGTCTCACCCGCTGCTCCCCTCAGCAGTGTATTTCAGTCCATCTGCCTGTTCTGTTCCCCGCTCTGTCTCTGGTGAATCCTCTTACCCCCCTCACAACTCTGGCCTGCACCCCATTTCTTGTATGCATAAATAAATCTTTTAAAAAAAAATAAAGTCTATGCTTTGCAGCATCTCTCCAAATATATTTAAGAGGAAAAAAAGCAGTCAAAAGACATTAAAAATGAGAGTTTTTTCCAACTGTAAGCAAGAAAGCCTGTCGGTCCCAATGAACTCAAATTCTTGACAAGTGTGGATGGTTTGCCTGAAGTGGTGTGGAGTAGCGACATCGTGTGGACATTTTTGGTAATTGCAAGTGATTCACATTACAATGCCAGTCATTTTTTGTGCATCTGTTCCTTCATTTGTTCATTCATTCATTCACACTCTGAATACATAGCATGCACCACTTTAACCACTCTCTGGTGTCCCTTTTGACCAGTAAATGACAGTCTGCTGGAATAAAGGTGAGGTTTTAATGACTGTGCTCCTGTAGAGGCCAATACTGCTCACTTATTTTTTGGCCTACAATACTGGGGGTCAGTATTTGAATTCTGAGTACGGACTTGGAAAATATGGCATTTTATGTTATCCTTCATCGTCAACATATCAGTTTTCTGGCTGAACAACATATCTGGCTGTGGTATTTAGACAAGTTTCTGAATTTAGAAAGAATCAGTAAGTATTTTGGCAAATATCTAAGTCCCCTGTGTTGGCTGGCACAAAAAACAGCTGTTCACAACCAGAGCAGGATATGGGCCAAGGTTACCAGGTAGGTGCTGCAGTAAATTCCTCTTTCTTTCTGAGTCTACCGTCCCAGTTTATTTATTCCTCAACATAACAAGGGGCTTGGATGAAATTCACCCATTGAGTTCATGCCTCACTATCATCTTAGAAAGCAGAGTCTCTTTTAGACAAGTGTGTCTTTCTGTTCTTTCCCTTCCTCCTGCCCTCTTTTTCTATCTTATAGTTAGTTTTCTAAATGTTATTAGAATACAGTCCCTCGTGAACATTTCAGTACCTCATGAAAAGGGGTGACATCCCATTGCACCCCATGCTTTACTTGTAATTCATCATTTATAAAGCCCAAGCCCGTACATTTACACCTTTGCTTTCCAGAACAACAACATGAGGTTAGTGGAAGCAGCTGTTATTATCCATTTTTAAGTTAGGAAGGTGAGCCAAGGGCCTTACCCAGGGACTCATGTCCAGTAAGTGGGGGCTTCAGCCTCTTGGGCTTAGGTCTATAAATTCATTTCAAGAGTTTACATTGAAATTCTTATTTTTTAAAATAAATAATACCAGAGAAAAGACAAACAAAATGGCAAATACAGACACTAACATATTGATAGTAACTCTAAATGTAAATGGACTAAACTCTTCAATAAAAAGACACAAAGTTGCAGGCTGGATTAAGAAACAAAACCCAACCTTTTGCTGTCTCCAGGAAACACATTTAACTACAAAAGTTAAAAATAGACTGAAAGTAAAAGGATGGAAAACAATCCTACAAGCAAATAGACCAAAAAAGAAGGCAGGAACAGCTATATTTATATCAGATAAAACAGATTTCAAACACAAAAAGGTAAAAAGAGGCCCAGACAGTCACTACATTATGATCAAGGGGTCAATACTTCAAGAAGAAATAACACTCATTAACATATACTCACCAAAAGAAGGAGCACCAAAATGTATCAGACAACTATTGTCATCTCTGAAAACAGACATCAGAGAAAACACACATGTAGTAGGAGACTTCAGCATACCACTATCAACAATCGATAGATCAAAGAGGCAAAAAATAAGTAAGGACACTAAAGCTCTAAATAAGGATCTACACCTCATGGGCTTAACAGACGTCTATAGAACACTAAACCCCCAAAAAATCTGAGTACACATTTTTCTCAAGAGCATACAGATCATTCTCCAGGATCGATCACATACTGGGACACAAGACAAACATCCACAGATACACCAAGATCGAAATCATACCAAGCATCTTCTCTGACCATGAAGGCATCAAACTAGAAATAAATCATAAAAAAGAAGGCAAGGAACCCTCCTACCTCATGGAGTTTGAAACCCACACTACTGGAAGACCCTGGACTAATCAGGAGATCAAAGAAGAAATTAAAAAATATTTTGAGTTGAATGACAAGGAGGATACATTTCCTAAATGTATGGGATGCAGCAAAAGCAGTAATAGAGGAAAATATATAGCAATAACAGGCTCACATCAAGAAATATGAACAAACTCAAAGAAAGAACCTAATCTCACATCTCAAAGAACTAGAAAAAGAATAACAAAAGACCCCTAAAACCAGTAGAAGCAAAGAAATAAAAATCAAAGCAGAAATAAATGAAATAGAAACTAAAAAAAAAATCCAAAAGATCAATGAAACCAAAAGTTGGTTCTTTGAAAAAAATAAATAAAATAAACAAACCCCTAGCCAGGCTCACAAAGGAAAAAAAAGGAGAAAGCACAAATAAATAGGATCACAAATGAAAGAGGAGAAACCATATCAGACACAGCTGAAATCAAAAGAATAATCAGAAACGACTATGAACAGTTATATACAAACAAGCTCAACAATCTAGAGGAGATGGACAAATTCCTGCAACTCTACAATCACCCAAAGCTAGACAAAGAAGAAATAGAACACCTAAACAGACCAATTACAAGCAGTGAAATTGAAATGGTAATCAAAAACCTCCCCAAAAACAAAAGCCCAGGACCTGATGGATTTACAAATGAATTCTACCAAACATTCAGAGACGAATTAGTGCCTATCCTTCACAAACTCTTCCAAAAAATTGAGAAGGAAGGGACAATACCAAACACGTTCTATGAAGCCAACATTACACTAATACCAAAACCAAACAAGGACAACACAACAAAAGAAAACTACTGGCCAATCTCTCTAATGAACACTGATGCAAAAATCCTCAATAAAATTTTAGCTATCAGAATCCAACAATGTATCCATAAGATAATTCACCACGACCAAGGATTTATTCCAGGGACACGTGGATGGTTCAACACCTGAAAATCAATGTAATCCAACATATCAACAAAAAGAAATATAAAAACCAATAATAATATCGATAGATGCTGAGAAAGCTTTCGACAAAGTACAACACCCATTTATGGTAAAGGCCCTTGAAATTCTTGGGATACAAGGAACATACCTCAACATCATAAAGGCCATCTATGACAAGCTCAGGGATGGTGAGTGTTGGCGAGGACCATCAAAGTATTCCAGTAAATAGCTTGCTGCCCATGATGAGCAAAAATGAGTGTCATTGGGCTTATTTGAATGCTTATGACAAGAGTCAACTACCCATATCTTATTTATCATAGTGCCAGTCTCACCTTTTTTGAGTGACATGCAGGGAGTAAGAACACTCAGACACGGTTTATTATTTAGTCTGCCTTACCCTTGATCTTTTAATGCATTTATTTACTAATTTTTATTTCCTTTAAGAGTTATGGGATGGCAAAATGAAGTGTTTGTTCTTCATTTACTATTGATTGTAAACTCAAGTTTTTCATCAAAATAAACTTCCATTGTTTAAAAAATAAGGCCCTGGCTATGTCCTCTTCACAGTTACACCTGCTTTTCCCGTAGCTGGTGTTTTTACAGCTGAGTTATACGTGTAGCACAATTCCACATGCTGAGACACAAACTGTACATAAAATAGAGGGTATCAGAGCAGACTAATTGAAAATACATACATTCTTGAAACAAGTAACACTAGGATGGTTTGTTATCGAGTGTCAAAATGAATGAACCGGAGATCAAATAGTGTGAGTTCAGAGAAGGGACAGATAAGAAAGCTTGGCTGAGGGAAAACTCTAATAATGGTAGAACTGGAGTTGGGAGAGGGAACACTCAATGTGGGATTGAATAAAAACTTCCGGCAGGTGAGCACATCTTTCTCATCTGTCTGTCAGGCAATGGAAGTTTGTCAAGGAAGGCAGGAAGGCCCCTCCCTTTTCATCAAATTAATATATGCAAAACGTAAAAGAAATAGTTTAGAGGCTTATGATTGGAAGTTATTAAGAGCAGATCCAGTATTTTCTAAAATTGGTGATAAAAATAGGCTTACACATACAAAGCTACAAAGATACTAGTGCTATTAATAAAGTATTGGTGGGATGCAGTTAAAAACATGTTTAGAGATTAAAGCCTTAAATTTACATATTTTTAAAGAACAAGATCTGAAAATAAATGAACTAAACATATCTCAGAAAGGTAGGACAGGAAAGGCAAAGTCAACTTCCAATAAAAGAATAAAATAAAGGAAGAAAATGAAATAGAAATTAAGAAAGAGAATAAAGGAACAAATTGATTCTTGGAAAGAGGTAATAAAGTTAATAGATTCCAGTATAGACTGATTAAAAGAAAACAGGTAGGAGACACTAATAACTAATATCAGGAATCAAAACGAAGACAATACTATAGTTCCTGCTGCAAACATTTAAAGGATTGCAAGTCTATTACAGGTAGCTTTAAATAGTGTTTAATAACATAAGAAATCAACTCATTTCTCAAAAAAGCTACCATGGATCAAAACTGACAAGAATAGAAAAATCAGAAAAATTTGTAACTATTCAATAAACTGGATCTATAATTATAACTCCCCTCATAAGAAAACTTGAGCCCAGAATTCTCATTGGTGAATTCTTCCAAACATTTAAGGATTAACACCACACTTTTATGAGTCTTTCACAGACTGGGAAAGAAGAAGAAAAAAAAGTAATCCACTATGTCTGAATACTAAACTGTGACAACAATTACAAAAAAGAAAAAACAAAAAACAAAAAACCACTAGTTTCATCTCCTCAAACATCCTAAACAAAATAGAAACAAAGTGAATTGAGCAATATGTAAAAAGCATAGTAAATCTTACTCAGCTTGTTTTATTTTGGGAATGCCAGCTTGATCTATTATTCAACAAGTAGTCAATATGATTAACATGCTTACAGAATAAAGGAGAAAAATTATAATACTTATCTTAACATATGTTTAAAAAGCAAATGGAAACATTCAATATCTACTCATGATTTATCAGGGTCACAGAAATACAAAGAATCATAAGAGATTACTGTAAACACGTATACACCAAAAAATAGACATCCCAGAAAAAAAATGTACAAATTCCTGGAAGCATACAAACCTACTAAGACTGAATCATGAATAGAAAATCTGAAAAGACCTACTAGTAAGGAGATTGAACTAGTAACCAGAAACATCCCTAGAAACAAAAGCTCAGAATCAGAAAATTTCATTGGTCAATACCATAAATGTAGTATCTTCAAGGAAGATGTAATACCCATCCTTCACAAATTCTTCCAGAAAATTGGAAGAATCCTAGCTGACATCAAACACAAAGTAATAGAATGAAAAACAGACACAAAGATCAATGGAACACAAAAGCCCAGCTATCCCACATATAAATGGACAATAATTTATGATAAAGGAGCTAAGGACATAAAATGTTGTAAGAAAAGTCTCCTCAATAAACTGTTCTGGGAAAACTGGACAGCCACATGTGGAAGAAAAATTAGAACACTATCTTACACCATACACAAAAAATTAACTCAAAATGGACTTTAGACTTGAAATAAGACCTGAGGACATAAAACGCATAGTAGAAAACACAGGTGACATTGGATTTAGTGATGTCTTTGTGGAGACATTAGCTAGGGAAACAAAGCAAAAGTAAACAAATGGGACTGTGACAGAAAGTCTCTGTGCAGTGAAAAAAACTTGCCATTATTAACATGAAAAGGCAATCTACAGGGCAAAAGATTCTTGCAAGTCACATTATCAGATGCGGGGTTAATATCCAAATATGAAAAAACTCAAAACTCAACAACATCAAAGCAAAAAACCACCACAAGCAATCCAATTATAAAATGGACAGAGGATCTCGATAGGCATTTCTCCAAAGATGACAGATGGCCACAGGCACAAGAAAAGTTGTCCATCATTACTTATTACTAGAGAAATACAAGTAAAAACCACAATGGGATTTCATCACCTCCGGGAGAATGGCTATTGTCAAAAAGACAAATAGCAGGTGCTGATAAAGATGTGGGGGAAAAAGAACACTCACACTGTTGGCAGGGAGGAATGTAAACTGGGACAGTCATTACTGAAAACAGTATAGAGTCTCCTCAAAAACTTAATAGAAATACCATATGACCCAGCCATCCCACTGCTGAAATACCAAAACTCTAAGAGTTGTAAGATGGTGGATAGAAACTACATTCTTGGTGATGTGCATAAAGTAGTCTATAGAGATGTTCATATACAGATTAGATAGTGTTATAAGCCAATACTACTAAAAATTCTGAAAAGATCATTTAAAGAAGGGCCTCCCCTGGTGGCGCAGTGATTGAGTGCTGGGCTGAGAAGCTGCCCACAGCCTCTGCAGTGCCAGTTCAATCCCTGGCCACTGGCGAGGGTCCCACAAGGCGCTCAGACCTCTCCTGCCGCCCGCTACTTCTCTCAGCAGTGTATTTCATCAGTCTGCCTGTTCTGTTCCCTGCTCTGGCTCTGGTGAATTCTCTCACCCTCCCATGCTTCTGACTGTACCCAGTGCTTGTATAAAAAAAAAAAAAATTTAAAGAAGATTTAAATCAGATTAATACAAATTCTCAAACTTCTCCAAAAAAATAGGAAGGTGCACCCCCAAACTTATAAGGCCAGCACTAACCTGGTAACAAAACCAAAGGATACTGCAAGAAAATTAAAGGTCAATATGATGAACATAAGTTCAAAAATCCCCCACAAAATATTGCAAACTGAAGTCACCAGAATGCTAAAATGATTATATACTGTGTGCCAGTGGGATTTATTCCAATGATGCAAAAATAGTTCAATGTTCAGAAATCAGTGTGATATATACCACATTAACAAAATGAATAATGTTGGAAATGGCATTTCAATAATTCAAAATCCATTCGTGACAAAAATTAGCAAACTGGATACAGAAAGTGCCTACTTCAACATGTTAAAGGCCATCTATGGTAAGCCACAGCTAAACTCATGTTCAATAGTGAAAAACTGAAAACTTCTAAATTCAGGAGTAAAGGATGACCACCCTTGCCACTTTTATTTCAACATAGTATATAAAAGTCCTAGGCAGTAATTAGGCAAGAAGAAATAATAAAATGCATCTAATTAAAGAGGGAACTGATGTTGGTTTGCAGAAAACGAGATCATATACAGAAAACCCTAACGATTCCTCCAAAAATCTATTATAATTAATGAATTCAGGAAAGTTTCAGAACACAAAATCTATAATATAGATATAAAAATCTGGGGCCTGCCTGGTGCAAGAGGTTAAGACACAACCTATGAAGCTGTCCGCAGCCTCTGCAGCATGAGTTTGATTCCCCCGCCAGCCAGGGAGCTACCCACATGGTGCAGCAGACCTCTCATGACTAGCCCGCTGCTCTCCTCAGCAAATGTCTCTGGTGAATCCTCTCACCCCCCACTCCTCTGGCCTGTGCCCCAGCTCTTGTATGCATAAATAATTAAATCTTCAAAAAAATCTGTTGTGTTTCTATACATTAATTGCAAACTCAGGTAGAGTAATTAACAATTCCATTTATGGTTGCCTTAAAAAGGATAAAGTACCTAAGAATAAATTTAACTGGGGAAAGACCTCTAGACTGAAAAGTGGTGCTTGCTTCAGCAGCACATACACTAGACTGAAAAGGGTAAGACCTATTAAAGAAAATGAAGAAGACACAAATAAACAGGACAGTATTCTGTGCTCATGGATCGGAAGAATTTCTTTTGTCTTTAATTGTTTCTCCCTTTCAGGCCTCTTTACTAGTTAGATATGAATTTCTACTGAGTATTAATACTTCAAATGCGTAGTTTCATATGTTTTAAAGTCTCTGGTTGTTTCTTTATTTTATTGCAATTTATTCTATTATCTCAGAAGAGGAAAAACAACCAAGAGTATCTCCAACTATGAAAATTGATATGGGACTTAATTTAGTGTGAAGCTGCAGGGCTGCTTTCTTGAGGAAGTGACCTTTAGGTTGAGCCAAAATTAACTGAGGATGATGCTGGAGGCAAAATTCTAGGCAGAAAGAATATTCCATGTGAAAAGTTTTAGGCTACAAAATTGATATACAAATATCGGTCATGTTTTCATATGGAAACAATAAACTAACAGGAAAAGAGATGAAAAAATACTGTTTACGATCACATCAGAAAATAATAAAATACCGGGGAATAGCTCTAACCAAGGAAGTGCAAGACTTGTACAAGGAAAACTATACAACATTGATTAAAGAAGTTGAAGAAGACACAAAGAAATAAAAAGAAGTTCTGTGCTCATTGATCAGAAGCAGCATTATTATAAAAATGACCATTTTACCTAAGGAATTTATAGATTCAATGCAGTTCAACTAAGATCCCAACAGTAATGTTCACATAAATAGAACAAAAAAATCCTAAAATTTGTTTGGAACCATGAAAGACCTTAAATAGCCAAAATAATCTTGTTTCTTGGAAGGAATAGACAAAATTGATACACCATCAACTAAAGTCAATAAAGAACAAAAAAGAGAGAAAAATAAAAAAATAAAAAAGAGCTCAGGGAAAGCTCTGAATTGTGAAGAAAAACTAACCAAAACCCTCCAGGACATAAACATCAAGGGTATCCATGTGAGAAAGGACAGAAAGCATTTTGCCTGCATCACCACATCCCTTAGGAGGGAGCAGCTTGGCACCAGGTACGTTCCTCTTGGAGGAAGTTTACCACACAGAGATAACCCCTCCCTGGTGGCACAGGGGTTAAAGACAGCACTATCAAGCTATCGCCAGGCACTATAGCAGGAATTTGATCCCCAGCTGGCCAGGGAGCTACCCACATGGCGTGGCAGACCTCTCCTGTCTCACCCACTGCTCCCCTCAGCAGTGTATTTCAGTTGATCTGCTTGTTCTGCTCCCCACTCTGTCTCTGGTGAATCCTCTCACCTCCTGCACCCCTGGCCTGTACCCCATTTCTTGTATGCATAAATAAATAAATCTTTTTTCAAAAAAGAAAGATAAGGCAAGCAGGAGGACTCCAGCAAGCTCACCATTTTGGAATTTCGCAAGCTTTTCTAGAGAGGTCTCCCATAGTCTTCACTGATGCTGAGCCCAGCTGTGATCTACTCCTAAAGCACCCAACACCCCTGCAACTATTTCAGCAGTTAGAACAGTTGCCGTAGTGAGATTTAGCTCTCAAGGGCCCTGTTGTTGCTGTGTCCGATTCTAGAAATCTGAGTGCCATAGCAACTTGCTGTATCCAAAGACCAGAAATGTTACTGCCCTTTGTCCACCCCTGCCCCATGTTGTGAGTTCATCTCACCATTATCTTCACATCCTTCACTGCCCTGAATGCCATTGTCCTTGGGGTCCAAAGTCACACTCAGGCTGCTACTATTGGGAGGTGCTTCTATTACCATCAGCTCCACCCACGAAGTTCCAGGTTAGTTTGGAATTGTCACTGCAAGGGACATGCCACCACCCTGAGCCCACCCCATGAACCAGTGGGGAAGGGGCATGGCAACCCTGGAAATGACTGGTAAAAGCCATGAACCAGGGACTGTTAAGGCAATAATGGTTCAGAAATTCAATCTGGGACAAGGATGGAAGGGGCTGGGGAGTGAGTTCAGGGCATGGGTAATCTGGCCTCATGATCAGAGCCTCAACCTTCCATGGGGAGAGGAACTCAGCAGCAGCAGCAGCACTATAATGCACAGGGGGTGGGGGTGGTCATAGCAGTGCCACTACTGTTGTGAGCCCAGATTCTAGTTTTGCAACACATGGATTTAACAGACTGCCACCAGAGTCATGCTACTGCTGCCCTGCAAATGCCCCCTGGGACCAGAGTTGAGACTTCGACCCACCATCCCCAGGCTAAGCTGCCACTGTACTTTGCTGCTTGGTGACAAGCCGCCACTGAATCTTGTCATTCAAAGTCTGTGCCAGTGCTACATTCCCCCTTACTGGCTGGAGTCAGTGATGACAGACCCTGAAACTTTGATACTGGCTCCATGAATAATCAGTGCACATCCACAACCTGAATATCAATGCCATAGCAAATGCATCTGTGCCCCAGGGCCCAGGCACGGTGAGAGCTGTGCATGCAGCCGATTCTAGGACCTTGGCTCCAACAATGCCCTTAGTGCTAGACATAACACATCATGGGAGGTGTTAATAAAGATCAACTTCCGGCCCTCCCTGGTGGCATAGGAATTAAATATCAGCACTATCACGCTATCTCAGCTGCTGCAGCCTGAGTATGATGCCTGCCGGGAGCTACCCACATGGTGCAGCAGACCTCTCCTGACTTGCCCGCTGCTCCCCTCAGCAGTGTATTTCAGTCTACCTGTTCTGCTCCCCACTCTGTCTCTGGTGAATCCTCTCACCACCCCTTACCTCTGACTCCCCAATTCTTCTATGCATAAATAAATTTTCAAAAAGATCAACTTCCTCCTATGATCAGAAAAAAATGGGTGGAAGAGGAGAGGAAGAACAGGAATATTCCAATAAGCCTATATGCCAATGTCACCTATAGGTGCTCTGCAGTCTTGGCCACAGAAGACCCTGACAGAGTGATAAGTAGACTATGGAGACTATGGTCCCTTGCCTTGTCCGCTGACTCCTACCAAACCAGGACCTCTAAAGTCACCTTCAGATAAAAGTCTTTCACCACTGAAGCCAGTCCAAAAAAGGCTGAAAGAGGTGACTGCCTCCTCAAATATGCAGACATTAATGCAAAGTCATCAAAAATTTCAACAAACAAGGAAGTGTGACACCACCAATGGACACAAAGATACTCCAGTAACTGAACCCAAAGTAGTGGTAATCTGTGAGTTATCTGGACAGAATGCAAAGTAATTACTTAAGGAAGATCAGTGATATTCAAGAGAACAAAGAAAAATCAATGTCTCAGGGGAAAAAAATCATGACCAAAGTGACACAAACAGAGAAATAGAAATCATATCAAAGAACTAACCATATTCTGGAGAATGAGGATGCAATGAATGAAAAGAAATGCACCGATAATGTTAATAGCTGGCTTCAACAGGCAGGGCAGAGTCTATGAGCTTGAAGACAGATCTGGTAATACCATCCAATCACAAGAAAATAAAATTAGAATGAAAAAAAGGTGAAGAAACCCTAGATAGACTATGAGTCATGATATGAAGAACCAATGTCTGCATTATGGTAGGACCAAAAAGAGAACAGAGGGAGAAAGGAGTAGCAAGTTTATTTAAAGGAGAAATGATTGAAAACTTCTAAAATGTGAGTGGAAATGTGAGTATCCAGATACAGCAAACTCAAAGATCCCCAAATAGATTTAATCAAAATCAAAGACAAGGAATTTTTGAAAACAACAATTACATACAATGTAATCCTGATAATGCTATCACCAGATTTCTCAGCAGAAATTTTACAGACCAGGAGAATAAATAGATTGATATATTCAAAGAGTAGATTGATATATTCAGAGTAGATTGATATATTCAAAGTACTCAAAGAAAAAAACTCGACCAAGAATAATTTGTCTAACAAAGCTGTCATACAGAAGTGAAGGTGAGAGGCTTTCTCAGACAAACAAAAGCTGAGGAAATTAACAGCACTTGATCTTCACTATAAGAAATGCTAAGGGCAGTTCTGCTGGTGACAAGAAAAGGAAGCTGATAAGTAACATGAAAGTGTAAAGTTCACTTTTAAAGATAAATATACATATACTCAAATTCAAAATATGCCTTTATCTGTGGTTTTGCTCTCCACATGTTATCAGTTTTCAGTTATCTGCAGTCAATTATAGTCTGAAAGATTTCACACAATATTTTGAGAGAGAGAGGAATTGACCACATAACTTTTACTTTTGTATATTATTATGATTGTGCCATTTTAATATTGTTGTTAGCCTCTTACTGTGCCTAATTTATAAACTTTCTCATAGGTATACACATAAAGGAAAAGCCATAGTACATGTAGGGTTGGTGCTATACAATTTTGAACATCTTGGTGGTCTTGGATCATATTCCCTGTATAAAAGGGGGGAATCCTATACTCTAAAACTGCAGTGATTCAAAAAAACACCTGTACCCCTATGTTTATTGCAGCACTATTTACAATAGGTAAAACCTGGAAACAACCCAAATGCCCAAAAATAGATGACTGGATCAAGAAGATGTGGTACATATACACAATGGAATATTATTCTGCAATCAAAAAAGATAAACTCATGCTGTTCACAGCAACATGGATGGAGCTAGAAGGAATTATGCTCAGTGAAATAAGCCAGAAGGAAAAAAGAAAAACATTGGATGGTTTCATTTATAGCAGGAATATAGGGGAATCAAAAAAGACATCAGTGTAAGAAAATGATTACAGTATAAAACACAACAAAGCAAAAACAGACAATTATAAACCAGAGACATCCTGCAGGGGAGGAGGCGGGAGAGGGACCAGAGGGAGGAAGGGAGGAGCACAGGCGACTGAGGTGATGGTGCACGGTGCCTTGGGAAGGACTCTATGGGGACTACACCTGAGGGGGTGGGGAAGCAAATATTGCTTTGGTGGCGCAGCTGAGCGCGGGGTTGCCAGCTGCCCGCAGCCTTGCAGCGCCGGTTCGATCCCCGGCTGCTCCCGGCCACCGGAGGAGGTCCCACATGGCGCAGACCTCTCCTGCCACCCGCTGCTCCCTCAAGCAGTACTTCGGTCCTTCTGCCTGCTCTGCTCCCCGCTCTGGCTCTGGTGAATTCTCTCACCCTCCCGCGCTTCTGACTGTACCACTGCTTGTAAATAAATAAATAAATCTTAAAAAAAATTAAAAAAAAAAAAAAAAAAAAATGAACAATGATATAAAAAAATAAAAAAAAACCTGCAGTGGCATTGTGTAAATCATTTTGAAAACTAGGTTAAGAAGAAAGATGTTGAAAACAGGTATAGCTCCAAAATTACATTAATGGCCACTCTGTTAAAAAAAACTTAAACTAGGGCATCACATAAGTCGCCATGGGGGAGAGACATATAAATTGCTAGTACTTTTTTATGTAATTGAGGTTAACTGACATGAGCTTAAAATAGATGGTGATAAGATGTATTAAAAACGCTACATGGTTAACACAGAGCAAAAACCTATGATAGATAGACAAATGACAGATGCACAAATGTTAGAGAAAATAGCCAAAGCATATCACTACAGAAAAGCATAAATTCACAAAGCAAGAAATGAAGAAACTGAGGAACTAGAAAATAATCAGAAAACAATGAACAATTTGGCGATCGTAGCTCATGATTACTTTAAAAGCAAATAATTTAACTCTCTAAATAGAAGAAAATGGCTGAATGGGTTTAAACAAAACCATAACTATATGTTATCTAAAAGAAACTCAATTTTTAAGGTCACTCAGCTTTCAAAAGTGAAGATAGTTCAAATAAGGGAAACAAGAAGAGCTGGGATAACTATCAGGAAATGTTAAGTAGATTTTTACATTTGTTAAGTACAAATGTTAAGTACATGTTAAGTCAAAAACTATAACAAGAAACATAGAAAATCATATATAATGATAAAGTAGCCAATTATTTAGGAAGATATAAGGCTGCAAACCTATACACATGTATAAGCAACTAAAATATTTTAATAATTATAGATTTGAAGAGAGAAATAGACAGCAATGAAATAATAGAGCAGGGCCTCTCTGGTGGCCCAAGGGGTTGAGATGCAACCTATGAAGCTTACCACAGCCATGGCAGTGTGAGTTCAATCCCCGGCCAGGGAGCAACACACATGGCACAGCAGACCTCTCCTGACTCGCCCGCTGCTCCCGTCAGCAGTGGGTTTCAGTCAATCTGCCTGTTCTGTTCCCCCCTATCTCTGGTGAATCCTCTCATCCCTCTCACCTCTGGCCTGTACCCCAGTTCTTGTATGCATAAATAAATTAATCTTAAAAAAAAGAGAAATAATAGAAGAAGACTTACATACTTTTCTTTCAACAATTCTCTAGGATAGACCACATGATAGATTAAAAAAAGAAACCAACCCATACCTTTGCAAATTTAAGATGACTTAAATATCTTTAGAAGTCAATTCAGGAAAAGCAGGGAAATTTAGAAATATATGGAGCTTAAAGAACATTCTACTGAACAACCAATGAGTTGATGAAAAATTACAAGGGAAATAAAAAATATCAAAACAAAAATGGAAGCACAAGAGTCAAAGCCTTTGAGATGCTTAAAAGCATTTTGAAGAAGGAAGTGTGTAGAAATCTAAACATGAAAGATCTCAAACAGTATCATTTTACATCCTGAAAAACTAGAAAAGAACAAACTAAATCTTACATTAACAGAATAAAAGATCTGCACATAAATAAATGAAACAGAACTCAGAAAATAGACAATGAAAGTAAGGGTTGGAAAACAATTGCACAAGCAAATGGCCCCTAAAAGAAGGGCAGCCATACTTATATCAGATAAAATAGACTTCAAAGTAAAAGAGAGATGTAGAATGACACTATATAATGATCAAGGGGAAAATACACCAGGAAGACATAATACTCATCAATATATACTCACCAAATGAGGGTGCACCAAAATACATTGGACAATTACTATCTCTGAAAACAGACGTTGGAGAAAACACATTTGTGGTAATGGACAAATCAACAAGACAGAAAATTAACAAGGATACAATAATAAAGATCTAGCCTGCATGGGTCTATCAGACATCCGTAGGACACTACACCCTCCAAAACCTGAATATGCATTTTTCTTGAGTGAACATGGATCATTCTCAAGAATAGACCACATAAAAGGTCACTTGTTGAAACATGAACAAGTGGGACCTCCCTGGTGGCGCAGGAGTTAAAGATGGTGCTATCAAGGTATCGCCGGCCACTGCAGCACAAGTTCGATTGCCCACCTGGCCAGGGAGCTAACCCACATGGCACAGGGAGCTACCCACATGGCACAGCAGACCTTGCCTGTCTTGCCTTCTGCTCCCCTCAGCAGTGTATTTCAGTAGATCTGCCTGTTCTGCTCCCCACTCTGTCTCTGGTGAATTCTGTCACCCCCCCCCCCACACTTCTGGCCTACACCCTAGTTCTTGTATGCATAAATAAATAAATCTTTTAAAAAAATCAACAGTGAAACATCAACTGAAATCATCTTCTCTGTCCATAAAGTCATCAAATTAGAAATCAACTACGAAAAAGCAAGGAGCTCCCCCATTGCATCGAGACTAAAGAATATGCTACTGAGAGACCGCTGAGTTAATGAGAAGAAAGACGAAATTAAAAAATACTTTGAGACAGGTGACAATAAAGACACAACCTTCTAGAAGGCATGGGACACATAGCAAAAGCAGTATTAAGAGGAAATACATAGCAATATAAGCCCACATCAAGAAACAAGTAAGGGGCCTCCCCGGTGGCGCAGCGGTTGAGCGCTGGGTTGCGAAGCTGCCCGCGGCCTCTGCGGCGCCAGTTCGATCCCCGGCTGCTCCCCTGCCACAGGAGGAGGGTCCCACATGGCGCGCAGACCTCTCCTGCCGCCCGCTGCTCCCCTCAGCAGTGTACTTTGGTCCTTCTGCCTGCTCTGCTCCCTGCTCTGGCTCTGGTGAATTCTCTCACCCTCCCGCGCTTCTGGACTGTACCCAGTGCATGTTGTAAACAAAACAAAACAAATAAACAAATAAATAAATAAAACATGCCTAAAAAAAAAAAAAAAAAAAAAGAAACAAGTAAGAACCCAAAGAAACAACCTTATCTCCCCTCTCAGGAAACTACAAAAAGAACAACCAAAAAATTCAAAAGCCAGTAGAAGAAAGGAAATAATAAAATTAAAAGTAGAAATAAATGAAATAAAAAATAGTCCAAAAGATCAATGCAACAAAAAACTGATTCTTTGAAAAAATAAAACAGATAACTCTCTGGCTAGGCTCACCAAAAAGAAGGAAAAAAATCAAATAGGATCATTAATGAAATAGAAGTTACAACAGATACAGCAGAAATCCAGAGGATAGAGATTACTATGAACATTTATATGCAAACAAGTCCAACAATCTAAAAATCTAGACAAATTCCTAGAATTATACACTCACCCAGAGCAGAATAAAGAAGAAATAGAAAACATAAACCAATTACAAGCAGCAAAATTGAAACAGTAATCAAAACCCTCCCCAAAAACAAAAGTGCAGGACCAGATGGTTTCACAAGAAAGTTCTACCAAATGTTCAAAAAACGGAGAAAGAAGGAATACTACCAAATACATTTTGCAAAGCCAGCATTACACTAATACCAAAACCAAACAGAGACAACACAGAAAAAGAAAACTACAGACCAATCTCCCAAATGGACATGGATGCAAAAATCCCTAATAAAATCTTAGCAAACTGAATCAAACAATGCATCAAAAGGATTATACCACCATGACCAAGTGGGATTTATTCCAGGGACACAAGTATGGTTCAACATCCAAAAATAAGTTAATGTAATTCATCACATCAACACAAAGAAAAGTAAAAGCCATATAATCATATCAATACGTT
>NW_023602073.1:9592217-9616547 GCF_014898055.3 Talpa occidentalis | reverse complement strand
GGAATATTACCCAGTGATCTAAAAAGACAAATTCAGGCCATTTGTGGCAACATGGTACCCACCACGCAATATGAATCTTGAATCCCTGATACTCACTAGAGATGATACTTTGGTCCTTTTATACCTACTAGCCCTCACTAGAAGCAATTATTTGATTCCTTCAACAAGTGCAAAGACAACAGTCTGAATGCCCATCCCAGTTACAACCCCATAATATCTAAAAATGAAGAGACAGTAGAATGTATCACAAATGCCATAGCAGAAGTGTGAGAGGAGTTTCAATTCAGTATAACAAAAGAACATGGCTGAAAAGTTCAATGTAAGTTGTAACAACACTTATTCAACTCAAAACTACAACAGAAGATATAAAACAGCAATAGAATAAATAAAAAGAAAATATAAGACAGTTAGAATTAGAAGTACTGGAGCTAAGAAATACTATAACTGAATTGAATACAACTGAGGGCCTTCAGAACAGATAAATAGAAACAGTGGTGAGAATTAACAAGCACTGTTGCGAACAAATAGAACAGCATAAAAAAAAGAATTTGAAAGTGAAAATATTGTAAGAGCCCTTTGGGATAACCTAGCATCCCTATTATGGAAATCTCAGAAAGAGAAGGCACATAAAATTTATTTAAAGAAATAATTGCTAAAAACCATTTTAATCTGGGAGATGGAAGCAGATGTCATCCAAGAGGCCCAAAGATCTCCAAACAAAATAGCACCAGCCACACACCAAGACACACTATAACAAAGATTTTGAAAACCAAGGACAAAGGCACTAAAAACTTCAAGAGAAAAGAGAGTAACCTATAAGGGAATACTAACCAAATTGTCAGCAGACTTTTCAGTAGAAATATTACAAGCATGAGGGATTAACAGGTGATATTAATTTTTGCAAAGAAAATAGCTTCTATTCAGGAATACTTTGCAAGACTAAAATTTGAGACAGCAGAAAGAGTAAGGAGCTTCATTGAAAATAAAACAAAAAAATTAAGAAATTTATCAATGCCAAGAACAGATAAAAGACACATTGATCCAGCAATTCCACTCCTAGGTATTTACCCAAAGGACACAGAAATATTAATTCAAAAGGACACCTGCACCCCTATGTTTATAGCAGCACTGTTTACAATAGCTAAGCTTTGGAAACAACCCAAATGCCCAAAAATAGATGACTGGATCAAGAAGATGTGGTACATATACACCATGGAATATTACTCAGCATTCAAAAAAGATAAACACACACGCCATTTGCAGCAACATGGATGGCGCTGGAAGGGATCATGTTCAGCAAAATAAGCCAGAAAGAAAAAGAAAAATACCAGATGGTCTCACTCATAGCAGGAATTTAGAAAATCTAAATAAGGGGCCAGGAAAAAGACTAATTATAATAAAGTCAAAATCAAAATCAACAAGCAACTAAACCAGAGACACGCTATGGGGGAAGGGAGTGGAGGGGGATTAGGGTCAAAATAAGGAGGGTGCAATTGTATGGGGACTATAACCAAATGAAAATGCATACATTGTGCAAAAATGAAAAAATGATGCAAAAATTATATAAAATAAAATAAAAAAGTGATGAGTTTAATGGCCAAAAAACCCACAAAAAACAAAATCAAATTGTGACGTATCCATGAATGTTACTTGAGAGGTTTTGCTTTAGCAAAATACTGTGTTTTGCAAAGTGTTTCTGGTGGAGCAGAACTGTTTTTATGCTAGGAGCTAGGGACTCCCAGAGCTCCCCCACAGCGATTCAGAATGCATTAGCACCACAGTGAAAGCTCTTCAAAGCAGTTATTTGTTTTTAGAAGAGGATCACTTTTACTATACATGAAAAACACTTTGTGTCTCCCCAAAAATGGTTGAAGTTAGTGTAAAACACCTGAAAAACGGTTTCTGTAAAGTGGTGGTCCCTTTTAGAGAGAATTTTCTGTGCACAAAATAATTCTAAGTGAGAACACTTCTCTAAGAACTGTATTTTCTTTCTTTCTTTCTTTCTTTTTTGCTGAAAACTGCAATAGTGTGAGTTTTTTTCCCTATGCAAAGAATTTTATCATACTTATGATTATTGAAGTGCCAAATTATTTGAGCAAGGAAGAGAAAATTGATTTGACTTAATGTGAGATGAAAACTAACAGAGAAATGTCATTAACATATGCAAAAGTACTTTGTAGCTGTGATCCCAAATATACATGGCTTTATCAGTAGAAGTAGCTTCAGCAATAAGCTGCTTTTGGCCTGGTATAAGAAAATCAAGGTGGGCCTCTCCGGTGGTGCAGGCAGTTGAGCCCAGTTCTTTGAAGCTGTCAGCAGCCTCTGCAGTGCCGCTTTGATCCCCGCTGGCCGTAGAGCAACCTTCTTGGTGAGCAGACCCCTCCTGTCTCTCCCACTGCTCCCCTCAGCAGTGTATTTCAGTCAGTCTGCCTGTTCTGTTCCCCACTCTGTCTCTGGTGAATCCTCTCACCCTCCCACACATCTGGCTTGTACCCCATTCTTGTATAAATAAATAAATCTTGAAAAAAAAAAAAGAAAATCAAGGACATCTTCATGGTAGGAAAGAAATGGAATTCAAAAGTGGCATTTTGCTTACGTTATGAATTAATATTTTTTTTAAGATTTATTTATTTATCTATACAAGCACTGGGTACAGTCAGAAGCGCGGGAGGGTGAGAGGATTCACCAGAGCCAGAGGGGGAAACAGAACAGGCAGACCAAGGAAATACACTGCTGAGGGAGCAGCAAACGCAGCAGGAGGGGTCTGTGCACCATGTGGGACCCTCGCCGGTGGCAGAGGGGATCGAACCGGCGCTGCAGAAGCTGTGGGCAGCTTCACAGCCCAGTGCTCAACCGCTGTGCCACCAGGGGAGGCCCTGAATTAATATTATTAAATAAAATATTTACTTTATGCAAAAAAAAGGATATCTTAAAGGCGTTATTATAAAGCAACAGAAAAGCAAATACAGAGAAAACATACCTAAACATTTGACATGAAGGAGGAGGATAGGGAGAAGAATTAACATGTGTCCCTTCAGAAGAACAGAGACCAGACCAGTCAATGGGTCACACAAATAGCCCATATACTAACATCAGCAGAACCCTCACACAAAAATTAATTGAATACAGGGCCTCCCTTGGTGGTGCAGCGGTTGAGTGCTGGGCTGCGAAGCTGCCCACAACCTCTGCAGTGCTGGTTCGATGCCCTCCGCCACCGGCCAGGGTCCCACATGGCACGCAGACCCCTCCTGCCGCGTTTGCTGCTCCCCTCAGCAGTGTATTTCGTCGGTCTGCCTGTTCTGTTTCCCCCTCTGGCTCTGGTGAATCCTCTCACCCTCCTGCGCTTCTGACTGTACCTGGTGCTTGTATAAATAAATAAATAAAATCTTAAAAAAAATTATTTTAATACATAAGACAACAGTAATGGGGGCCTCCCTGGTGGTGCAAGGGATTAAGACGCAACCTATGAAGTGCAGCCACTGCAGCACACGGGTTCGATTCCTGGCCAGGGAGCTACCCACATGGCACAGCAGACCTCTCCTGACTCGCCTGCTGCTCCTCTCAGCAGTGTATTTCAGTCAGTCTGCCTGTTCTTCTCTCCACCCTATCTCTGGTGACTCTTCTCACCCCCCACACATCTGGCCTGTACCCCAGCTCTTGTGTGCATAAACAAATCTTAAAAAAAAAAAACACAACAATAATGGAACCTAAGGACACAAAAACATTTATTTGAAAGGAAACCTACACTCTGATGTTTATTGCAGTACTGTTTACAATAGGTAAGGTATGGAAACAACTTAAATGCCCAAAAACAAGACTGGACCAAGGTGATGTGGTATATATACATAATGGAATACTATTTAGCAATCTAAAATGATAAACTCGGGCTTCCCCGGTGGCGCAGCAGTTGAGCGCTGGGTTGCGAAGCTGCCCGTGGCCTCTGCCACGCTGGTTCGATCCCCGTCTGCTCCCCGGCCACCGGAGGAGGGTCCCACATGGCGCGCAGACCTCTCCTGCCGCCCGCTGCTCCCCTCAGCAGTGTACTTCGGTCCTTCTGCCTGCTCTGCTCCCCGCTCTGGCTCTGGTGAATTCTCTCACCCTCCCGCACTTCTGACTGTACCCAGGACCCTGCTACCCTCCCCCACCCACAAAGCTGGTACGCTCTGGCCAACAGAAAGAAACAACAACAATGAGAACAAACTACAGATCAAGCGGGACTGTGAGTCAAAAGGAACTGTTGCAGGCACCGTGCTAAGGGGAACTGTGGAGAACCCTGTGGGAATTGCCACGGAGGTGAGAGAACGGCTCTGGGCACCATTAGAAGAAGATAAGGACTCCATGGAGAGACCTACAAATAGCCCAAGGCCAGCCGGTAAGCTTGTGTGGAAAAGAATAATCAGAGATTACTATGAACACTTACATGCAAACAAATTCAACAACCTAGAAGAGATGGACAAATTCCTAGAATGATATAACCATCCAAAGCTGGACAAAGAAGAAATGGAACACCTAAACAGACCAATTACAAGCAGCAAAAGTGAGGCAGTAATCAAAGCACTCCCCAAAAACAAAAGCCCAGGCCCAGACGGCTTCACAAATGAATTCTACCAAACGTTCAGCAGTGAATTAGTGCCTATCCTACACAAACTCTTTCCAAAAATTGAAAAAGAAGGAATACTACCAAATACGTCCTACGAAGCCAACATTAACACTAATACCAAAACTCAACAAAGACAGCACAAAAAAAGAAAATTACAGGCCCATCTCCCCAAAACACTGATGCAAAAATCCTCAACAAAATCCTTGCCAACAGAATCCAACAATGCATCAAAGGGATAGTTCACCACGATCAAGTGAGATTCATCCCAGGGGCACAAGGATGGTTCAACATTGAAAATCGATCAGTGCAATCCAACACATCAACAAAAAGAAAAATAAAAACCATATGATCATATCAATAGATGCTGAGAAAGCATTCGACAAAGTCCAATATCCATTTATATTGAAGGCCCTTGAAATTCTTGGGATAGAAGGAACATATCTTAACATGATAAAAGCCATATACTACAAACCACCGCCAATATTATTCTCAATGGCAAAATGCTGAAGGCCTTTCCTTTAAGATCAGGAACAAAACAAGCAAGTCCTCTCTCACCACTGCTCTTCAATATAACACTGGAGGTCCTAGCCAGGGCAATAAGACAAGAGAAAGACATACAAGGAATCCATATCGGGAAAAAGAAGTAAAACTATCACTATCTGCAGATGATATGATAACATCCATGGAGAACCCTAAAAACTCCACAGAAAAACTACTCAAAATAATCAACCAGTTCAGTAAAATAGCAGGATACAAAATCAACACACAAAAATCAGTAGCCTTCCGATACACAATCAATCTGAAGAAGAAGAAATCAAGAAAACCATCCCTTTTATAATTGAAACAAAAAAAATCAAATACTTGGGAATAAACCTAACAAAAGAGGTGAAAGACCTACACAAAGAAAATTATGAAACACTGTTAAAAGAAATAGAAGAAGACACAAAGAAATGGAAAGACATTTCCTGCTCATGGATTGGAAGAATTAACATTATAAAATGGTCATCCTACCAAAAGCAATATACAGATTCAATGCTATTCCAATAAAAATCTCAATGACATTCTTCAAAGAAATGGAACAAATACTGATGAAATTCATATGGAACCACAAAAAACCACGAATAGCCAAAGCCCTACTGATGAAAACAAAGGAGAAAGGAGGTATTATACTTCCAAATGTCACGCTATACTACAAAGCCATAATAATTAAAACAGTTTGGTATTGGAACAAAAACAGACACACAGACAAATGGAACCAAATAGAGAGCCCAGAAATAAAACCACACTTACATGGACAACTGATCTTTGACAAAGGAGCAACGAATATGCAATGGAACACTGACAGTTTGTTCAATAAATGATGCTGGGAGAACTGGACCACCACATGCAAACAAATGAAACTAGACCACTACCTCTTGCCATGCACAAAAATCAACTCAAAATGGACAAAAGAACTGGACATAAGACCTGAAACCATAAAATATATAGAAGAAAATATAGGCAAAACACTATAAGACATATATCACAATAAAATTTTTAAAGACTCATCACCCAAAGCAAAGAAAGTCAAGTTAAAAATAAATAGCTGCAATTACATCAAACTGAAAAGCTTCTGCACAGCAAAAGAGACATTAACCAAAACAGAGAGACACCCCACTGATTAGGTAAAAATCTTTGCACTCCATACAACTGTTAAGGGATTTATCACAAAGATATACAAAGAACTCACATGACTCAACAAAGACAAAGTAAACAATCCAGTCAAGAAATGGGCAGAAGAAGTTAAAAGACATTTCTCCAAAGAGGAAATGAAAATCACCAACAGGCATATGGAAAAATTTCAACATTCTTTATCATCAATGAAATGCAAATCAAACCACACTGAGATACCACCTTACACCAGTGAGAATGACACATATCAAAAAAACAAGCGACAAATGTTGGCGAAGATGTGGTGAAAAAGGAACTCTCCTGCATTGCTGGTGGGAGTGCAAACTGGTCCAACCACTGTGGAAAGCTGTGTGGAGATTCCTCAGTCTGCTAAACATGGAACTACCATACAACCTGGCAATTCCACTCCTAGGGATCTACCCAAAGGACACAAAAATATTGATTCAAAAGAGCACCTGTACCCCTATGTTTATTGCAGCACTATTTACAATAGGTAAAACCTGGAAACAACCCAAATGCCCCCAAAAAGATGACTGAATCAAGAAGATGTGGCATATATACACAATGGAATATTATTCAGCAATCAAAAAGATAAACACATGCCATTTGCAGCAATGTGGCTGGAACTAGAAGGAATTATGCTCAGTGAAATAAGCCAGAAGGAAAAAGAAAATATCGGATGGTTTCACTTATAGCAGGAATATAGGGAAATCAAATAAGACATCGGTGTAAAAAAATAACAACAGTACAAACACAACAAAGCAAAAACGGACATTATAAATCAGAGACATCCTGCAGAGGAGGAGGAGGGAGAGGGATCAGAGGGAGGGAGACGCACAGGGGACTGAGGTGATGGTGCACAGGTGCATTGGTGAAGGAAACTCTATGGGGACTACACCTGAGGGGATGGAGGGAAGCAAGTATTGTTTAAAAATGAACAGTGATGTAAAAAATACAAAAAATTAATATAACAAAAAAAAGATTGAGGCAGACACTGTACTATTATTAAAAGCCTATGATAATTAGAAGATATGACACTCATAAATAGAAATCCACCAAATGATGGAGCACCAACATACATACAAAATAACAAAATTAAAGAGAGATAGTGATACCAACACAATAATGCTAGGTGATTTTAATATACCGGTTCTAACAATGGACAGATCAATAAGACTGAATAAACAAGGAACTAACATTAAATGGGGAGCTAGACTTACAGGTTTAACAGACATCTACACAACACTCCTCTCGCTGCATACACATGTTTTTCCCAAGTGTACATGGCACATGTTCAACTGTCAATAAAACTATAAAGATTGAAATTATACCAAGTACTCTCTCTGACCATATTACCATATTTCCATAAAGAAAAAAATAAAACATGAAAAACAACACATGGGAACTGACCAATTGCTGCTGACTAGTGACTGGATAAAAGAGGAAATGAAAGCAGAAATCAAAAAGTACCCCAAGACAATCAAAAATGATGACACAGTTACTAGGATTTATAGGATGTAGCAGGAGCAATCTTTCTCTTTTTTAAATAGATTTATTTATTTATGCATACAAGAACTGGGGAGTAAGCCAGAGGTGCAGGGGGAGGGGAGGGGCGAGAGGATTCACCAGAGACAGAGTGGGGAACAGAAGAGGCAGACTGACTGAAATACACTGCTGAGGGGAGCAGCGCACGAGACAGGAGAGGGCTGCTGCGCCATGTGGGTTGCTCCCTGGCCAGCTGGGATCGAACTTGTGCTACAGTGGCTGGTGATAGCTTGATCATGCTGTCTTTAATCCCTGTGACACTAGGGAGGCCCCAGCAAGAACAATCTTAAGTGGGCAGATAATTGCAATAATTTCCACATTAAAAATCAAGAAAAATTGGGCCTCCCTGGTGATGTAAGGGGGTAAGTCTCAGCACTATGAAACTATCAGTAGCTACTGCCCCAAGAGTTTCATCCCTGGCCAGGGAGCTACCCACATGGTACAGCAGACCTCTCCTTTCTCCCTGCTGCTCCCCTCAGCAGTGTATGTCAGTAGTTCTGCCTGTTCTGCTCCCCACTCTGTCTCTGGTGAATATTTTACCCACTGCACCTCTGGCCTCCACCCAGCTCTTGCATGCATTAATAAATAAATTTTAAAAAAATCAAGTAATATCCTAAATAAGCAATCTAATACCACACCTAAAGCAACAGGAAAAAGAGGAACAAACAAGATCCAAAGTTAGTAGAAGAAAGGAAACAGTAAAAATGACAGTGGGGTTAAATGAAATGGAGATCAGAGACTATACCAAAAAAAAAAAAAAATCAATGAAACTAAGAGCTGTTTCTTCAAGAAGATAAAGTAGAAAAACCTCTGCTAGGCTAAGAAGAAAGAAAATGTTAACAAAATCACAAATCAAAGATGAGAAATCACCAGAAATAGCACAGAAATACAAAGGATCATAAAAGTTTACTATTTATTCCAACATATAGTATCCTCTAGATACAACAGTCTACCAAGGCAAACACGGGAAGAGACAGAAGAGTTGAACAAACTGACCACAAGCACGGGAACTGAAAATAAAAGATCTTCCCCCAAACAAAAGTCCAGGACCATACAGTTATACAAATCAATTTTATCAAAACTTTAAAGAACTAATGCCTATTTTGCTCCAACTCTTTTTCAAAATACAAAGGGGAAGCTCCCGAGTACATTTTATGATAACAACAATAATACTGAAATCAGATTAAGACAGCACAATAGTGACCAATATCCCTATGAACATCAACACAAAAATCTTCAACAAAATATTAGCAAATCAAATTCAATGGTATCTCACAAGGGTTAGACAATGTGATCAAGGGGGTTTATCCTAGGTATGTAAAGATGGTTTAAAATATGTAAACTCGGGAATACAAACTGGTCCAACCACTATGGAAAGCTGCATAGGGGTTCCTCAACCTACTAAAGATAGACCTTCCATATGATCCAGCAATTCCATTTACCCAAATGACACAGAAACATTAATTCCAAAGGGCACCTGCACCCCTATGTTTACTGCAGCACTATTTACAATAGCTAAGCTATGGAAACCACCAAAATACCCAAAAATAGATGAGTGGATCAAGAAGGTGTGGTGTATATACGATGGAATACTACTCAGCAGTCAAAAAGATAAACTCATACTATTCGCAGCAACATGGATGGAACTAGAAGGGATCATGCTCGTGAAATAAGCCAGAAGGAAAAAGAAAAATAGTGAATATTTTCACTTATAGGAGGGATATTGGGGAAGAAAATAAGGAATCAGGGTAAAAAAATAACAATAATATTAAAAAGAACTAACAGGAAACCATAAATAAGAGACATTCTGCGAGGGAGGGGAAGGAAAAAGGATCAAAACAGGGGAGAGAAGAGCACAAGGGACTATGGGGAAGGTTCACAGGTGAACTGGTGGTAGGAATTTTACAGGGAATACACAGTGATGTAAAAGATATAAATACAAAATTATAAAAATATAAGTAAAGTCATTGTAATACATCATTCAAAAAAGGTGAAGTTATGATGATACAGATAGATGTAGAGGAAGCATTTAATAAGATTCCAAACCCATTTATGATGAAAACTCTAAACAAGATGGGAACAAAAGGAATCTACCTCAATAGTAAGGCCATATATCACAAACCAATAGTCAATAAAACACTTAATGATGAAAACACAAAAAATTTTCCCTTAAAATCAGGAACAAGACAAAGATGCCAATGTCACAATTTCTGTTTAACTAAGTATTAGATGTTTTGATCAAAGTTATTAAATAACACAGGAAATAAAGGGAATCCAAGTTTGAAAAGAAATGCAATTATCACTATTTGCGATGATATTATATATAGAAAATCCTAAAAACTCCATAAAAATTTTTAGAAACAATAAATTAATATAGCAAGCTGGCACGATACAAACTCAACATACAAAAATCCATAACCTTTTAATATACAATGGAGAAGCAAAAGAAATTAAGAAAATAACTTCATTTATAGTAATTTCAATTATTATAATCAAAGGCCTATACCAAGAGTACCACCATATGTTATGAAAGGACTCAGCAACATAAAGAGATGTGAGGATAGCCCATGCTCATGGGTGGGGAGAATCAATATAACTAAGATGCTGATCCTGCTTGAAATGATATGTAAATTTATCACAATTCTCATCAAAATACCAGCAATATTTTTCAAAGAAATCAAACAAAAAAACATTGAAATTTATGTGAAGCCACAAAAGGTGCTGAATTGCAAAAATAACCCTATGATTGAAGGTGAGAAATGAAGATATCCCCTTACCTGATTTCAAACTTAACTATAAAGCAACAGTACTAAAGTAAAATATTGCTACAAAAATACAAAAAAAAAAAAAGATACAAGGATCATGGAATAGAATTGACAGTCCAGAGATAAATCCACATACACATCAGCACCTAATATATGATAAAACAGCTATGACCATACAATGGGAAAAGCATAGTCCTTTAACAAATAGTGCTGAGAAAATTGGAAAGCCAAATTCATTTCTTTATATGTGGATCACTTGCTAATTCCTCCCTAATAAACTCCAAATGGATTGAAAATTTAGATAGAAGATGTGCAGTAAGATATATAGAAGACAACATGGGTGCTATGTTCTTTTTTTTTTTTTTAAGATTTATTTATTTATACAAGCACTGGGTACAGTCAGAAGCGTGGGAGAGTGAGAGGATTCACCAGAGCTAGATCAGGGAACAGAACAGGCAGACTGACGAAGTACACTGCTGAGGGGAGCAGCGGGTGCGGCAGGAGAGGTCTGCGTGCCATGTGGGACCCTCGCCAGCGGCTGGGGATCAAACCAGCATTGCAGAGGTTGTGGGCAGCTTTGCAGTCCAGTGCTTAACCACTGTGCCACCAGGGGAGGCCCTGGTGATACGTTCTATGAAAACAATGATAAAGATGTTTTTGGTGATCTGACCCCTATAGCAAGGGAAGCAAAACCAAAAATGAACAATTGGGATCACCACAAATTAAAAAGTTTTTATATAGTAAAAAAAAAAATACCAGAAGATTAAAAAGATACCCTATTGAATGGGAGAAAATAATCCCACAATATATAACTGATAAGAGGTTACTATACAAGGCATATAAAAAAACTCAAACTAGTCAATAATAGGAAAACAACTAATAAGTAGGCAGCAGATATGAATAGACAATTCACTAAAGAAGATCTCCAGGTCAACAGACATTTTCAAAAAAGTACTATTCATCTCTTTCCAATAAGGGAGTTGCAAGTTGGGCCTCCCTGGTAGTGCAGGGGTTAAAGACATAGCACTATTAGGCTATCGCCAGTCACTGTGACATGAGTTTGACCCTCAGGCAGGGAGCTACCCACATGGTGCAGCAGACCTCTTCTATCTCGCCCACTGCTCCCCTCAGCAGTGTATTTCAGTAGCTCTTTTTGTTCTGCTCCCCACTCTGTCTCTGGTGAATCCTCTCATCCCCCCACACCTCTGGCCTATACCCCAGTTCTTGTATGCATAAATAAATAAATCTTTTAAAAAGAGAGAGAGAGATGCAGGCTAAAATCATAACAAGAGACTATTTCACACATGTGAGAACGACACATAATAAAAAGATCTCCAATAAGACAAGTGCTGGAAAAGATGCAGAGTGAGAGGTGAGCAGGACTTCGGGACCTTTCCAAGGTAGGGTCAGATGGCTCAGTTGCAAAGCCAGTGTCCCTGGGTCTACACACTGAATGGAGACCTTGACAGAGATCTGGAGTCTGAGGTCCATGAAGCTTAGGTCAGCCTGAATCAACAGGGAAAGATCTTCAGGCCTAGACAAACTGAGAAAGAGCCCATCAATAAAGAAGTTGGCTGAAGATCTGGGAGGACAAGAGGACAGTGTCCCAAGAGTCAGCCTTGATAGACATTGGCTTTTCTCTATACCGTGACCTACAGCTGTCAACTCACACACTTGGGCACTACCTGGGTAAGCGATATGGGCAAAGGGAGTTTATTAGGCTTCCCTAGAGAAACAGAGCCTATAGGGGATAGATGTACAGGGAGACTTATTATGATCGGTTGCCTCAAAGTCTCAACATCTACCACTGGGAGTTGATAAAGTCCTAGTCTGAGCCTGAGGGCAGGAGATCAACGCCCTCCTGGAAGGCAGCCAGGCATTGTGAGTTTTCCTTTTATTCTGGCTCTTTGTTCTAGTCAGGCCTTCAGTGGATTGGATGAGGCTCCTCCTGCCCCCAACACACACACACATCAGGGCGGCCCAGCCTCTTGGCTCCATCTCCTGGCTCAAATGTCAGTCTCATCCAGAAACTCCCTCAGAGACACACCCAGAATGTTTGACTTGGTATCTGCATAACCTGCGGCTCAGTGGAGGCTACACATCAGATTAACCATCAAAGGAATTGTCTAGAAACCAAGGTTTCCTAAGAGAGAGTATTAGCTAAAAGGACAGTTGACATAATCAGATTGGACTAAGTTTAATCAAGATTGAGATTTAGTGGTTTTATTTTTTTTTCTCATCCCACTAACTATGGAATGGGAGATTATGAGCTCCAAGAAATTTTTTTCTTTGCATATTCAGCCACAGATAAAGATAGACTAAGTGAGATCACATGATATTTGTTCTGTAGTCTGTCCTCCCTGCATATAAACATACATCGCAGGCAATTTCCAGATTAATAAATATGGCTCTCCCTAAAGCCATTTTTAATATTTGCTTAGTATTTCATCATCTATAAATATCACAATTTAAATACTCCTATTCCCATTGATGGATGTTTAAGTTATTTCTAACTTTTCACTTATAGAAAATGCTGTCATAAATGTCAACAAAGGCGATTTTAATGCACAGGGTTCATCCCAAAAAGCTTTTGGAGACTCCTATAACTGCAAAGACAGCTTGCTATTTTTCCTGTCCTGGAGAAGACTAATTTGTATTTATTCTCAGCACAGAGGATTAGGAGTAATAAAAACAGAGGACGGGGCTTTGACAAGGACTCATAATGACCGTGGGCCGTGGAGGGCTGCCCCTGCCAAGACCGCACTGGCCAGGTCACTGCCTCTGAGCAGGTGATCATTCATGTCTCAGACAATTCTATTCCCTGCCACACAGTTTCCATCAGTGCTTGCCACGGCAGATTTCCACAGGCTCTCCTGGGGCTGACAGGGAGGAAGACCCCGAAGCAGGTTCTGTTTTCCTGCTGAGATAACCAAATGGAGGAGGCAGCCAGACCAGGGCTGTCATAGGACCGCCAGCAGCCCTATCTAAACCGCCCAGAGCAGGGCTGCCGTGGGCGAACTCTGTTTATCGAGAGCCACATGTTCCGATTGCAGGCCCCTGCATGGCTTCAATTAGACTTTTTGACTGATGGCCAGTTTAATGAGCCTATTTACAGAGGGTCATTCAACATGGCAATTACACCTATAAATCTATTTGCAGCAGAACTCGAATAACCTTCTGCACACAGCCCTGTATAAAACTGCTGTCTGATTAATTAACATTAATTTCCCCACCGTATGGAACCAGCTGCAGTTGGCGTAAAGCTTCCAGCTCCTCTCTGCAGCCCCTCTGTGAGTTTCAGGGGTTCTGTAGGTGGGGGAGCATTTCTGGGAAGCGAGGAAGGGGTAGGCAGTGGTCGTGTAGTTGCTATTCCAAAGCTGCTTAGCTCTGCTTCCATCCCTCTGTTCTTTCTCTGGTCCTGTTTGATTGATGTTTCAGGGCAGTGTCATATATAGGGGGTAAAATTCAATTAATTGGATATGAAATATTTATAACCCTGCTGTATGTGTCTATCAGAGAAGAGCCCTTAATAGTATGAGCTGGTGACTCATTTCTCTGCTTTCACAGTCATTTGGAATTAAAATCCAATTAATCTAATATCCCTGTGAATGTTATTAAATTATTGGAAAAACTGCATTCAGGAGATAGGATGAGGGGAAGGAGCCGGCCTCATGGGGACTCATTTCCTCTCTGCAAAGCACACAATGCCCAGGGGATCCAGCCCCTCTTCTTTTGGCCTCTCTGCTGCCAGCTTTTGGGTTATGTCTATACTTGGCATAAAAAACACAGGATTGTGAGGCGATCTCAACTGCCAGTGCTGACATGACTAAAGCTCAGCACACAACAGCAAAACAGAAAACCATTTGCAAGATTGCAATTAAGTGAAAAGGTAAGATTTGTACGGTTTTCAGCAGCTCTAAACAAGTTTCTTGAAGGTACAAGCAGGGCTAAGAATGAAGACGGAATGGAAGCTCCTAGGTCTTGTGCAGGTCTCGTATGCTGTGATTTTACGAATTCTGGATTGTGTGGCCTGTGGAAACGTCAGTCACAGCAGTTTGATTTCATAGCGGTGACGGGTGAATAAGATATCTCCTCCCTGCATCCAGAAAGAGAGGGAGGGCTGCTGTGGTCAGTAAATGTTCACATCACAGGGCCTTTTCTTTGACCAATGGTCTATGAAGGCACTTGAGATTTTTGGCATTTTAGGAGGGAGATTGGAAAAGGATGTTGCGGATGTCCTGCAGCTTTGTCAATTGACTGACACTATGAAATTTTGGTGCATTATCTGGAGGTCACGGATTCCAAACTGTTGTAGAGCAACCCCGATACAAAACGGGGTGCCTGACTGTGGGTCCTCACCCGCGCGCTTAAAAGGACTTATCAATGCTCTACTGCAGGCACACGTGAAAGGTTAATAAAAGGTTTATTTACAACGGAAAGGGAAATGAGGAAATGTACAGCTCTGGGAGAAAAGTGGGAGACAAAGTTTTAAATGCGTCCTACCCGATCCGCCGATCAGGAATCCCAAAATGGCGCTCTCAGAGTTGGCCGCCAGCCAGGAGCGGTGAAGCCAGGAGGCGAGCGATCGCGAGCAAGAGAGCGAGCAAGGCCCACGTGTTTGGTTTTTATATCCAACCTGGCTGCCCAACTCCACCCTCAGGTCCCAGCCACCCTCCCCTTGGTGGTGATGGGATTTGTCTTTCCCAATGTCTTGATGGCTTTGGTCTGGAGTGGGGGTGGAGTCCACAAAGCCTGTATGAGATTATCTCAGGACATCCTTTCCCCCTAACAATTCCCCCCTTTCACTTTTTGCCACCATTTCCATGGTGATGAAGATCGCAAACTGCGCTTACACATATTACCAAAAAACCACCCAGAAGCACAATCTGTAAAGGGATGGCTTGTAAACCACCCATGTATGTATACAATAGTAAAATCACATGCCATACACCAGGCTTCATCAAATTATTTATATTAATGAAACTGGTGGTGATATTTAATGGAAGAAGGCTGCTCAAATTCAAGGCCGGAAGGAAACTGAAAGAACTCAGGCTAGGGATGAAACTGTATAGGCTCATGGTTGAGGCCATATTTGAGTCAAAACTCACCCACAAGGGCTGTACGCACAGGGAAAAAAACAGACTTTTCAGGACTAGAGACAAATATTATACTGCTAGTCCTGCAGAACTAGTGCGCTTATGGTGACCAACGCAAGGAATGTTACTTTGGGCTGGTCAACCGCGGGTGTAACTTGGAAACCACGCTGGGCGCCAAACTGTTGTAGAGCAACCCCGATACAAAACGGGGTGCCTGACTGTGGGTCCTCACCCGCGCGCTTAAAAGGACTTATCAATGCTCTACTGCAGGCACACGTGAAAGGTTAATAAAAGGTTTATTTACAACGGAAAGGGAAATGAAAAAATGTACAGCTCTGGGAGAAAAGTGGGAGACAAAGTTTTAAATGCGTCCTACCCGATCCGCCGATCAGGAATCCCAAAATGGCGCTCTCAGAGTTGGCCGCCAGCCAGGAGCGGTGAAGCCAGGAGGCGAGCGATCGCGAGCAAGAGAGCGAGCAAGGCCCACGTGTTTGGTTTTATATCCAACCTGACTGCCCAACTCCACCCTCAGGTCCCAGCCACCCTCCCCTTGGTGGTGATGGAATTTGTCTTTCCCAATGTCCTGATGGCTTTAGTCTGGAGTGGGGGTGGAGTCCACAAAGCCTGTATGAAATTATCTCAGGACATCCTTTCCCCCTAACAAAACTAGTTCTAACTGTGATATAATGACTGTGGAAACCAGGGAGAAGGCACTCAAATTTCCCTCTCCTTGCTGAATTCAGTGCTGCAGTTGGACAAACATTCCAGGCACCGTTCCAGGCACTGTGCCAGGCGCTGGGGCGTTACAAGGCTGGGTGTCACATACACATTAATAAACTGAAATGTTCCCTAAAGGGTATAAAGAAAAAGACTTTGATCCTGATCTTGAGAAACTTTTAGATTATGAAAATGGTTCATTTAAAATATGATAATTTGAAAAACTTTGCTATAGCAAAACAGCAGGGAGACCTGGAGGTCAGGTGTGGGATCTCCAGCCTCCCTTGTTCTTGGGGATATTGTCTTGGTTCCCAGAGTTCCTGCTTGTCAGTTGGGTGTAGGGTTATGAAGGGGGCCTCTCACCAAGGGCAAAAGTCCTGGTAGGAGGAACATTCTGGGAAACCAGTATCTGCTGAAAACAGCAGGCAGGTATTAGAATAGAGATAACATGCTCAGACTGGCAGGAATAATGCAGCCCCCCCCCCCCCCCCCCCCCCCCCCCCCCCGCAGGCAATAGCCCTTGGTCACTCCACCCTAGCTTACATCTTCAATAACTGCTCCCCCCAGGGCGTGTACACACCCTCATACTTGCCCCACCTTTGTACTCAATGCTAATTAATCCAAGACTGCCTTTGGATGGGGGCTGCACATTAGTGCCTGGTGTAGCCTGTCCAGGCTTCTCATTGGTCCACATGGACTTTGGAGTAAGCTTTCCCTCATCCTGTGTTACTTCCAACACTCCTGCCTGTGAGGTGACAGTAGGGAGAGCTTCCTGGAGGAGGTGACAGGGATGTATTCCTGTGCTGGTTTTAGCTATTTTCCTTTTTAGAACTTTTTTCCCTCTTCTTCCTCCTCTTCCTCCAAGCCTTTTCAAATCCCATGTCTCTTGGGATTCCTTTCCTAACACGTTCAGTCCTATCTTGAACTCTTGAAACTGTTCCTTCCTTTACTGTCTTCTGCCACTAAATCAGAGATTGAATTTAAGGTCCATGGGCTTCTATATGTATCCTATTGCCCCCATTCTATTTACATTATAAACTGTGGGAGGGATTGGACTGTTTCTTACATCTTCTCTAGCATCTCATTTGTAGGAAGTATTCTGCTAAAACCATAGTCAGCACTTGATAAGATTTGTTGAATAAGAGGTTTACCTAGCATTTAATTTCTATAGCAACATTTTCCAAATGGAACTCAATTTAAGCCATGGTTTTCCATTTTCTTTGTTCTTCGCTTTCAAAAATGGCTGCTCTGATTGTGAACATTGCTAGTGGGAGGATAGATTCATACCACCTCTAAGGAGGGCAATCTAGCCATGTCTAGTGCAATTTATGACCACATTTATGCTTTGGACCCAGAAATTGCATTGTTGGAAATTATTCTATGGATGTATTTGCACATAAGTAAATTGCGTGTATCCACACACACACACACAAAGTTAACCATTACACTAATGCTTGCAGCAGAAAACTATGGTTCACCTGCACAACACAATACTACAGTTATAAAAAAAGAACGAATATTCTCTAAGCTGACGTGGAAAGAACTTTCATGTAAATTGCCAAATGAAAAATGCCAGGTAAAGAATGGGATGTCTAATAAGCTACCTTTTATATCAAAGGGGGAAGAAACTTAAATTTGTTGGTTGCATAGACATGAAGAAAACAAATGATAAACTAGTTAATTCTAGTTTCCTCTCAACAAAGTGGTAGGCAGTTGTTAAAGATCAGAAATATGTTTGTCATCCTATCTTTTTCTTAAAATGCTTAATAATTTTTAAATAAATTATTTTAAATTAACAGGCAGTAAAGTTAACTCTTTTAGGGTGTCCAGTACTATGAATTTTAATACACATGACTGTCATGTTACCATCGCACTCAGGATACAGAATAGTTCACACCCATACGTCATTCCCTCTGGAGTTATAGTCTCCTGCTCCTTAGATGTGACAATCACTGATCTAATCACTCTAGTTTTATCTTTTCTAGAATGTTTTATAAATGCAGTATTGTAAGTTTCTGAAAGTGACATAGTAGCATGATGCCTTTGAGGTTAATTTAAGTTGTTGTATCACCAGTTCACTCCTTTCTATTACTGAGCAATGTATTTCATGGTATGGCTAGTTCATGTTTATCCACTCACCTGTTGAAGGACACTTGAGTTGTTTTCCCTTCAGGCAATTGTGACTAGAGCTGCTATAAACATTTACGTGCATGTCTTTGTGTGAACATGTTTTCATTTCTGCAGCGTAAATAACCCAGTAGTCTGCTTGCTGGGTTATAGGACATGTACCTTTCTATGAAACTGCCAAACTGTCTTTCAAAGTGTCTATAGCTTTTCCAATCCCTCCAACAATGTTGAGCGTTCCAGTTGCTTTACAGCCTCAAGAGCATTTGGTATTATTTTTGGTTTTGTTTGGGGGGAAAACATGTTCTGAGCTAATTCCATACAGGCTTTGTGGACTCCACCCCACTCCAGACCAAAGCCATCAGGACATTGGGAAAGACAAATCCCATCACCATCAAACGAGTTGCTGGGACTTGAGGGTGGAGTTAAGCAGCCGGGTTTGGTGTAAAACCAGACACATGGGCCTTGAGGGGTTCTCTTGTCTTCAGGCTCTTGGCTCACCTCCAGCTCTCAGTGTGCCGTTGGGTTTCCAGGTCAGCAGAGACGGGTAGGACACATTTAAGACTTTATCTCCCTCTTTTCTCCCTGAGTTATACATCTCCTTTCCCCTTCCCTTGTAAATAAACCTTTTATTAACCTTTTGTGTGTGCTTGCAGTTGAGTATTAATAAGTCCTTTTTAAGCGCATGGGTGCAGACCCACCATCAGGCAACCTGTTTTATATCGGGGTTGCCCTGTAACAGTTTGAGCTATTTTAATAGGTTATGGTAGTTCATCATGGTTTTAATTTAAATTTCCCTAACAGTCTACGATCTGCTTATTTGCTGCTTTTATATCCTCTTTGGTGAGGTGTCTATATATATATATATATATATATATATATATATATATATACACACACACACATTATATATATATACACACATATATATAATGTGTATATGTATGTATGTATGTATGTATATAAAATAAATATATGTTTATTGAATAAGTTGGATCATTTGTGTGAAAATTAAATTGAAAAGTAACTATCTTGTCCCTAAGGCTCTAAGTACTATTTCCTTGCCCAGGGAGGGAAATACATGGACATGTTACATCTGGGGCATCCAAGACGTGAGGGGTTGGGATAGAAAGGGGGAGGCATGAGTGGGGTGTTAGGGAGAAATGATGTCCTGAGCTAATCCCACTTCCCTTGTAAATAAACCTTTATTAACCTTTCGCATGTGCCTGTAGTAGAGCATTAATAAGTCCTTTTAAGTGTGTGGGTGAGGACCCACAGTCAGGCACCCCGTTTTGTATCGGGGTTGATCTACAACAGGGGCAGATAGAGCACATGGACTGTGGGTCCTTTGGTGGAGGGAGCACTATTATGACCACACCCAAGGGGAGAAATCCTATTTTGTTGAAATATTAACAAGGATGTAAAAACAACAGTACTTCATTCATTAAAGAAACAAAGAGCTGAAGCTATCAGCAGCCACTGCAGCAAGTTTGATCCCCAGGCAGGGAGGTACTCATATGGCACAGCAGACCTCTCCTGTCTCTCCCACTGCTCCCCTCAGCAGTGTATTTCTGTCAATCTGCCTGTTCTGTTCCCTACTCTGTCTCTGGTGAATCCTCTCACTCCCCAGAAACTCTGGCCTACACTCCAGATCTTGTATGCATAAATAAAATCTTAAAGAAAGAAAAAAAGAAAATGAGAGTGATAATCTTTACTTCCTTGAGCCAAAGATGCCACTCTTGGGAAAGTTAAGTCCCACACTGGTCCCACAGTGGCTGGTTGAAGATCTAATAATCTTGTAAGGGCAAACAGCTCTGAACTCCTTACCAGTTCATGGTTGTGGTGCAGATAAGTAGAACTTCTGTCCAGATATACAGAGGCATTATTTTGCATTTGCATTTTTGGGTGTTAAATTCACAGTTGGCAAAGGCTTATACAAATGCACCAACCTAACATTTCACGCTGTCATTGGCAAAGTGGGATTAATTTTGGACCAGCCTGAGGACCCTCTGGAGCACTTCTTCTGTTTACTGGTGGGAGCCTGGAGTTCTGTTTGTTGTGCATCCAGTTGGCAGAAATATCTTTCATCACTTAATGGGAGAAAATGAACTCACAACCTCTCAAAGTCCAATGTCAATTGAATTCAAGTCTGCAAACACTTTGAACTCTCACTGTTTGGCATGCACTAGGAATGCCAAAATTGTCTCTGGTCTCAACAACTTATTTGCAGTGAAAAGCCATTCATCATAAGGAGCACCAGTGTGGCCAGCGGGGAGGTGTAGAGAGAGCAGGCAGTTCTCATTTTATAGATGAGAAAACTGATGCTGAGAAATTCTAGGTAATAATAAAGGAAGATCTGGGATTTAAACTCAGGTCTGGGGGCCTCCCTGGTGGCTCAAGGGCTTAAGTCTCAGCACTATGAAGCTATCAACAGCCACTGCAATTCAAGTTCGATCCCTGGCCAGGGAGCCACCCACATGGCTCAGCAGCCCTCTCCTGTCTCGCCTGCTACTCCCCTTAGCAGTGTATTTCAGTCATCTACCTGTTCTGCTTCCCCACTCTGTCTCTGGTGAATCCTCTCAACGCAACCCCACCCCCCAACCCCCAGCACCTCTGGCCTACAACCCCAGTCTTGTATGCATAAATAAATGAATCTTAAAAAAAAAATAAACTCAGGTTTATCTGACTCTAAAGCTCATGTTCTTTCTAATATACAAGTTGACTTTTTATGCTTATTCATAACTATACAATTTGCCACATTCAGGGGGAACTTTGCTATTAAACTTCTAAGACAGGGTGTCTGCTAAGGACAGACATATAAAAAAAACCATCTTCCTTAGAACAAATTTTAGTGAATCAAATATTAATATCTTTAAATGAAAAAAAAATCACAAGCCTATCATTTCAAGGCCATAAATCAAACCAGTGCTAAGTGCCTAAGCAGCTGCTCACAGAAGCTATGTCCCAGTGGCTAAGAAGCAGTCCCACACCTTTCCTTGGTGTTGCAAAGGGTCAGTCTATTGCTAAATCTGCTTTTTAAAAAAAGGGTTTTAACAAACTGTTTAAACAAAATATTTTAATGCCTACAAGGTGAAGCAGGAAGTTTTCAAGTCTGCTGCTTGGAGTCTGCTGCTTGCTGGAGCGGAAAGTTCCTGCAGTGTGTTGCTTGTCCACAAGAGTAGCCACAGCTACCTTGACCCCCTCCTTTGCAAACAATAGAGAAAGTCTATGAGGGATGGGGTGAAAAGCTTCTTGCATACAAACTGTATAAAACCTTACAATTCCTGCCATTTGCGGCTCAGACTTTTGGGAGCTATCCCACTGGGTGTAGGATATAAATCTCTCTCTCCCTCCACCTCTCTGAGTGCCACCTGATTTCTCAGGGAGATTGATGTAACAAGGACCTTACAGCAAGGAGACAGCAAGTCCTAGATGCCCTGAGGACTTGGTTAAACAGGCCACTGGCAAAGGTGATGACATAGGAAAGAAATTTTGGGAAGTATTCAAAACTAGGCCTGCCCTCCACATCAGCAGCTAAATCTATTTCAAAGTATGCTAAGGGTATTTTTTATAATTTTTATAATTAAGGTAACCTTGGTTGACAATACTATACATGACTTAGAAATATACCAGTCCCTAGTGGAAAACTATAAGGGTGCTTTTAAAAAAACCAATAATTCTAGTAGCTCCAATGTTATATCAGGTGAGCAGTGTGACTTTATCTCAAACATCCCAACAGTGGTGAGAACTGCATAGTCACACAAAGAAAATAAAGAAGGCAAGAAGGGGGACTTTGTGATGTGCTGTAAAACATGCTGAATTTTCATTGTAATCCAAATTTTAAAGTCAAGAAATCTGATGAAGACATGGGGTGCTGAGGATATGGGAGACCCCTCATACATTGTTGGTGGGAATGAAGACTGGTCCAGCTTTGATGGAAAACTGTATGGAGGGTCCTCTAAAGATTAAAAATGGATCTGCCATATGAGCCAGCAATTTTACTCCTGGGGAGCTCCCTGAAGGATGCAAAAATATGAATTGGAAGTGATAAATGTTCACTTCAGCATTAGTCATAGTGGAAATAACATGGCCTAACTACAGAGGAGTGGATCAGAAAAACGTGATGTCTGTATAGTGGCATACTACCCAGCTATTAAAAGATAGGATGTAGGGCCTCCCTGGTGGCACAAGGGGTTAATTCTCAGCATTATGAAGCTATCTGCAGCACGAGTTCGATCCTTGGGCAGGGAGCTACCCACAAGGCACAGCAGACCTCTCCGGACTCACCTGCTGCTCCCCTCAGCAGTGTATTTCAGTCAGTCTGCCTGTTCTATTCCCCACTCTGTCTCTGGTGAATCCTCTCATCCCCCTCACCTCTGATCTGCACTCTAGCTCTTGTATGCATAAATAAATAAATCTTTTTTTTAAAAAAAGTAAAAAATAGGGTATAACTCTTGCCATTTGTGACAACATGGATGGAACTAGAGAGGATAATTCAATAAGTCAGGAGGAGAAAGACAAACACTGGATGGTGTCACTTACATGTGGAATACAGAGAAACCAAAAGAATGGCCAGACAAAGCCAAGCCAATAATAAACCCAAGAGATCCGACTGCAAAACTGATGCAACCAAAAAGCGAGGTAGGTGGAGTGAAAGTAGGGGAGGGAGTTGGCCTGGCAGATCATGGTGGGGGATTACTGGGGCTCGGGGTGGGCATGGTGTGAAACACATTTGTAGAGAATTGAACCTACACCCCTAAAACACATGTTGTAAACCAGTGTTACCTCTATAAACATAATTGGGGAAAAAAAGAAATCTGGTGAATTATGGGTACTTGGGTGGTAGGCTTGGTGTGGTAACATAACTGAAGAGGTGTGAGTCTATACCCTAAATCTCGTGGAGTGTTGTAAACCAAAGCTCCTTCAGTTCACAATATAATTAAAACAAACATGTGGGTGTAGCTTACACGGCCCCTTTCAAGTTAGACAAGAGCAGGATGCTTGATCACCCTGGGGCAATAGATATATATCCCAAGGTATGACTGGGAAAAAATGGGGGCCTCTGACTGATGTACTTTGCACCCAGGGCCTGATCAGTGGAACCCCTTGTTAATAAGACTGGAGCTGTGGGTGGGGTTGGGTGTATATCACTGGACTCACCCTCCCTAAAGCCCAAAATCCAGTGTTCAGTTTGACCCACCTTCTCTGTCAATGAAAAGGGCAGGATCTTGCTTTTGAGCAGCACCCTGCATCCTACAGCCCGCTCCACTCCTCAACACTGTGGTGTTGCTGATGCAACACAAACAAAATCTGATGCAAAACCCCTCTTCCCCCAAAGGATGACGTGACAGATGTCAGCTTCCACCACTAGCCCATTTATGGAACGAAGCAAAATTTCTCCTCTAAAGTTATTTAGCAGAGTCCTTCTAAGATGTATTCATACTTTAGGCATTTCTAAAAAGTAAAAATTTTTGAAAACAGGACCATACAAAGTTATCAATTTTGAATGACATGAAAATGGTGGTATAGATGAGTGATGGTGTTTATTTTCAAGAGAGATTGTAAGTATTGTATATATAGTGAAGAGAAATTAATCTTTTCAGGTATGTGGTTACTAAATCTGTACCCACGACAGACCATGATTGCTAACAAGTCCCTTTCGCTTAGTGATTCATGTTTTGTATGACAGTAGTAGCTGCTTAAGTAGCTACTGAAGTTTTATGTGGTTTAACTATGTTTCACATTTGTGTTCTTTTAGGGAGGGCATCAGACCAAGGGCTCTTCCATGCAGGGAAAGATTTGAAAGAAATTC
>NW_023602073.1:9572117-9592117 GCF_014898055.3 Talpa occidentalis | reverse complement strand
ACAGCACTCAGGACAATTTGTATGGCTAGGTATTTATTCATTTTTTAAAAAGATTTATTTATTTATGCATACAAGAGCTGGGGTACAGGCCAGAGATGAGGGGGTGAGCGTATTCTCCAGAGACAGAGCGGGGAACAGAACAGGCAGACTGACTGAAATACTCTGCTAAGGGGAGCAACGGGCAAGACAGGAGAGGTCTGCCTCGCCATGTGGATTGCTCCCTGGCCGGCTGGGAATTGAACTCGTGCTGCAGAGGCTATGGATTGCTTCATAGTGTGGTGCTCAACCCCTTGCGCCACCAGGGAGGCCCCTATTCATTTACTTATTATCTGCTCCTTATTATGAAGAAAAACCATTTCTTTGCCTTCTGATATTCAACAAATAATTATTGAGCTGGGTGCGCTACCAGATGTTGGGGTGCAGTGATGAACAAAAAGATGCAAACTCCATTATTAAAGAACTCACTTTCTTATGGGAGGTAGGCAATAAACATAGGAGTGAATAGGCAATGTATTGGTAGTGATTAAGCACCAGGAAGAAAAATCAAGCAGCATAAGCGGATAGAAAGATACAGTGGGGAGTGCTACTTTATAAGAGGGGATCAAGGAAGGTCTCCCAGAGAAGGGATGTCTGGCTGAAGACCTGAAGAAAGGAAGGAAGCATATTAGTAGATATGGGGGAAGGGAGTATTTGAAGTAGGCACAAGAGCAAATGCAAAGCTTCTGCAGTGGGAGCAGCTTGGCTGGTGTGATCAAGGAGAGCTAAGAGTTTGGTGTGGCTGGACTAGGGCCAGCAAAGGAGAGAATTATGGGTCTGGTGGCTGTTGTAAATACTGTGAATTTCACTTAGAGAGAGCTAGAAGTCATTGCGGGTTCTGAGACTGGGAGTGATATGCTACAACTCAATTTTTGAGGCTTGCTCTGGCTTTTGACTTAAGACTAGACCATACAAGGAGGCAGAAGTAATAACAGGAGACCCTCTAGACAGCTGTTGAGAAAATCCCCATATGAAATGTCAGTAGCTTCACCCTGACACAGAAGTGACTGTTGAGATGGAGGAAAATGGTCAGAATCTAGGCATATTTTGAAGTGGAGCCGATAGAACTACTGACAGATTAGAAGTGGGATGTGAGAGAAAGAGGAGTCGAGGATGATTCCAAGATTTTTTTTTTTTCCCTAAAACTGAAAGATTCTCAATATACCAAGTTGGGGCAGATTTTGGAGGAAGAATCAGAATTCCGTTTTGGATATGTTACATTTGAGATGCCTTTTAAATGTCCAAGTGGAAATGTGGAAGAGGGATATGGACACCAGTCTGGAGTGTGCGAGAGGACTGGACCGGGCGTGAAGTCGTGGGGAAGATAAGGTATTGTCAGCACACCCATTATGTTTACAGGCATCAAAAACAGTGATGATTTGGGGGAGTTTGTGATGATAAAAATAAAGAAGTGATCTGAAGACTGAGGGAACTCCAGTTTCCAAAGATGGGGCAAATACAAATGAGTTAAGGAGATGGGGGAGTAGACAGAAAAATAGAAAGAATGAAGGTAATGTGAAGCAAGGAAGATGCTTCTTAAAATTTATTTTTTAAATTTATTTTTAATTTTTGTGTAGAAGAACTCTGGTGTAGGCCAGAGGTGTGGGGAGTGAGAGGACTCACCAGAGACAAAGTGGGGAGCAGAACAGGTGGATCTACTGAAACACACTGCTGAGGGGAGCAGCAGGAGAGACAGGAGAGGTCTGTTGCCCCAAATGTGGGTCAACTCCCTGGCCTGGATCCAACCCTCAGGCTGTAGTGGTGACAGCACTGAGACTTAATCCCCAGGTCCCCAGGGAGGCCCAATAACATTTGTCGAGTGAGTAAGGAAAGAAGGTAATATCTTTATCCTACATCAATCTAGCAAATGACTTGTTTTTTCAGTTTCAGAGGTGGAGCTAGAGCAGATTTCTGGGTCTAGATGAGGGGGTGTTAACACAGAACCTTGAACTCATCAAGATAGAAAAGCTCAAGATGTTTTAGTGGACAGCCCATCCTTCCCAAATACCAGCTGGTGGTAAAATAGGGAGTTAAAAGTATCTGTTTCTGAACACACTGGCAGGAACCAAAAGATGGTGATGATGGAGGAGATATTTTCAATTTATTTTTATTTATGTGTGTGTGTGTGTGTGTTTGTGAGAGAGAGAGAGAGAGAGAGAGAGAGGAGATAGCTCATCCCCTAACAGATCCCAACAAAGGGGTAATTCGAATCATTAGTTATCTTGGATTGCCTGGAGCTGCCCCTTTTCCTCCCCTACCCCTGCCACTCACCAGCACAGCTGACCCCTCTGTGACAGGTGAGAGGTAGGGGCCCTCCCAATTGAAAAATCTTAGTGTTAATGTCCAGGTCTTCAGGATCTGGGGTTCCTTGAACAAAACTAACTCATTGGGGCCTCCCTGGTGGCGCAGCAGTTGAGCGCTGGGTTGCGAAGCTGCCCGCAGCCTCTGCAGCGCCGGTTCGATCCCCGGCTGCTCCCCGGCCACCGGAGGAGGGTCCCACATGGCGCGCAGACCTCTCCTGCCGCCCGCTGCTCCCCTCAGCAGTGTACTTCGTCAGTCTGCCTGTTCTGTTCCCCGCTCTGGCTCTGGTGAATTCTCTCACCCTCCCGTGCTTCTAATGTACCCACTGCTTGTATAAATAAATAAATAAATCTTTTTTAAAAAATTAAAAAAAAAAACTAACTCATTGGTTTGTCTAAAACAGCACTGTCCAATAAAAGTATGTTGTGAGCCACAGGGAATTTTTAGTAGTCACATTAAAAAAAATTTTAAAAGTGCAATTAATTTTAATATATATTCTCTAACCCAACACAGCCCAAGTATTATCATTGTAACATGTAATCCATGTACAAAATTATGACGTTCTCCTTTTGTAGAGAAATTCCGTGTGTAGTTTATAGTCACAGCACATCTCAGGTCAGACCAGTGGCGCTTCAAGGGCTAGAGAGCCACATGCGGCTTTAGCTTCTCTAATTGTACAGCACAGGCCAAAAACATAACCTTCAGGAACCAACAACACATGAATTTTCAATGGTGGGTGGCTACATTGAAAGCTGCCTCTGGGTCTCCCCGGTGGTGCAGCGGGTTGAGCGCATTGCTGAGAAGCTGTCCATAACCTCTGCAACATGGGTTCGATTCCCTGCCAGCCAGGGAGCTACCCACATGGTGCGGCAGACCTCTCCTGTCTCACCCGCTGCTCCCCTCAGCAGTGTATTTCAGTCAATCTGCCTGTTCTGCTCCCTGCTCTGTCTCTGGGGAATCCTCTCACCTCCCCATATCTCTGGCCTGTACCCCAGTTCTTATATAAATAAAAATAAATCTTTAAAAAAAAAGCTGCCTCAAACAGCTTTAAGTCTAGGACTTGTATTGGCTTCTTTAAGGTCTAGGGACCAAAGGAAGAAGTTTCCCTCAGGTTGGGGCCTCCCCGGTGGCGCAGCGGTTGAGCGCTGGGTTGCGAGGCTGCCCGCTGCCTCGGCGGCGCCGGTTCGATTCCCGGCTGCTCCCCGGCCACCGGAGGAGGGTCCCACATGGCGTGCAGACCTCTCCTGCCGCCCGCTGCTCCCCTCAGCAGTGTACTTCAGTCCTTCTGCCTGCTCTGCTCCCCGCTCTGGCTCTGGTGAATTCTCTCACCCTCCCGCGCTTCTGACTGTACCCAGTGCATGTACAAACAAAACAAACGAACAAACAAATAAATAAATAAAAACATGCCTCTAAAAAAAAAAAAAAAAAAAAAAAGAAGTTTCCCTCAGGTTAAGGGCTTCAGGGAAAGGAAATGATGACACATCTCCCTACCTTTTTAGACCATTTCACCCTTAGCAGTTACCCCTAACAATCTGTGCCACAGAGAACTGAATGAACTGTGTGAGCTTCCACCCTTTTCTGATTTCTTCCTAAGGTTACATATTCCTCAAGATGCTTCCTCTCCTCTGGTGCTAGCTGCCCATGTCTGGGGCAGGACGATGCCCACTTCACTCCTCTGGGAGACCTCAGAGCTCTCAGTTGACTGCGGTCTGAATATAGAAGCTATGAGTGATGTGATGTGTTCACATCCTTAACGTTTACATTTTTTAAAAAAAGATTTTATTTATTTTTGCGGAGAAGAACTGGGGTGTAGGCCAGAGGTGCAGGGAATGAGAGGATTCACCAGAGACACAGTGGGGAGCAGAATAGGTGGATCTGTTGAAATACACTACTGAGGGGAGCAGCGGGTGAGACAGGAGAGGTCTGCTGAGCCATAGGTGGGTCACCTCCCTGGCCAGGGATTGAACTTAACCCATCACAGTATCAGACTGAGACTTAACCTCTAGGCCACCTGAACACTTACATTTTGAACACTCATACCTGGATAGAAGAATATTTAATTCAAAGAAATGAACATAGAATGGGGCTTCCCTTGTGGAGCAAGGGGTTAAGACGCAACCTATGAAGCTATCTGCAGCCTCTGCAGCACGAGTTCAATCCCCGGCCAGGGAGCTACCCACATGGCGCAGCAGGCCTCTCCTGACTCGCCTGCTGCTCCCCTCAGCAGTGTATTTCAGTCAGTCTGCCTGTTCTGTTCCCCACTCTGTCTCTGGTGAATCCTCTCACCCCCCCGCACCTCTGGCCTGTGTCCCAGTTCTTGTACGCATAAATATATTTTTTTTAAAATAAAATCACTTTTTTTTAACATTTATTTATTTACTTATACAAGCACTGGGTACAGTCAGAAGCGCGAGAGGGTGAGAGAATTCACCAGAGTCAGAGCAGGGAGCAGAACAGGAAGACAGATGAAGTACACTGCTGGGGGGAGCAGCGGGCGGCAGGAGGGGTCTGTGCACCAAGTGGGACCCTGGCCCGGTGGCTGGGGATTGAACTGGCGCTGCAGAGGCTGCTGGCAGCTTTGCAGCCCAGCGCTCAACCACTGCGCCACTGGGGAGGCCCTAAATAAATAGATCTTTAAAAAAATAAAGAAATGAACATAGAGTAGTAGAATTTTAGGTCCTGTTGGTCCAGAATTAAGGAGAGGGTGTGCTTTTCAGATGAGAGGGCCTACTTACGCTCCTTGTGATGAGCTGGTTGCCTGCCTAATCCCATGACCCTTCCCCCTCCCTACAAGGCCCTGTCTGTAAACTCAAGGACCTCCTTGAGCTAGAAATGGAGGTAAGTGAGCACCTTACAGTGGGTCCTTCTGAACCTGAACTCTTGCTTTTTTAGAAACCTGGCCCTTGTTTGTTGCATGGGACCAAGCCCACTCCTGGTCCCTGCTTATCTCAGCATCACCCAGTGTCAAGCCTCCAGGCTGAGCATCTTCCATTTCCACAACAATCCAGGCTGGCCTGGCAGTGTCTGAAAAGTTCCATCTGCCTCCCTCCCTATAGGTGTGCTTTGGATTTAGTCTTAATGATCGTAATAGTTCTGTTTATGGAGCATCTGTAATGGAGCTGGGCATGGAACTTGGTGCCTCACACACATGACATCACTTAAATCTTCACAACAACCGTGCCAACTACATGTTGTTATTCCTGTCTTAAAGATGAGGCAACCACAACTCAGAGATGTTAATTAACTAGCTGACTGCCTCACAGCCAGCAAATGGTAGAATCGAGATTAAAACCCCAATTAGCATAGATCAAATTTTACTGATCCAGGCTCTTGCTGCCCCCAGCCAACATCTGGAGACCTGGGGTGAGTCCAGCACCTCTCTCAGCTCCCACAAGTGTACCTGGTTGATGATTGTGCTTCCCTCCTGGATTGTGATTGTTATTACTGAGACTGAAGCTCTCCCCGACCTGCAGTCTACTTGTTGAGGGATTCCAGTCTTGCCTACCCCTTTTGCCCAGGGAATGCCCTTGTTTCTTCCCGCTGCTGGATGGGAGCCTTGTTAACCTCTGACCTCAAGCCTCTCCTGCTTGACTATAGTGCAACTCCCTGGAGATGGCCCTGTACCATCAGCTCCTCTTTAAATGACTCCTGCACATGTCCCTCCACCTCTCCTGGGCCTGCTGCATAGAAGACCACTAGAGGCGCTTGCACTTAGTCATGAAATTGCTCTGGGAGATGTCCTGTGTGCCCTGCCCTTCCACTGGTCACCCCCTTTTTCTAAGGTGCATGACTGCTTGTTGAGTTCCTTAACTCAAAAACTATTCTCAAGCTCTGGTTTTATGACCCAGTTTTATTTATTTTTAAAAAAGATTTATTTATTTATTTATGCATACAAGAACTGGACACAGGCCAGAGTGGGGGTTGGGCGAGAGGATTCACCAGAGACAGAGTGGGGAGCAGAACAGACAGATCGACTGAAATATACTGCTGAGGGGAGCAGTGGGCAAGACAGGAGAGGTCTGCTGCACCATGTGGGTAGCTCCCTGGTCGGGGATGGAACTCATGCTGCAGTGGCTGAGGATCGCTTCATAGGTTGTGTCTTAACCCCTTGCGCCACCAGGGAGGCCCGACCCAGTTTTAGACTTGCTGTCCAAGGTGTGACAGATCCCTACCCTCTTTTCGCATCTGTTCCCTCCACAGGTGTGCCCCTAGAGGTTTGGCCTGGCTTCTGCCTAACAGGAGAGATGGGGATAGGGCTCCTGCTGGCAGATCTGAGTGCTGGCACTGACCCATGTCAGACCCTTGCTTGTGGTTTGGACAGCTGGCTGCGTGCCTTGGGGCCATGCCCAAAACCAAATTAATCCCTCTTGGTTGGTCACTGCCAACTTTCAGCTCATTCTTTTGGTGTTCACCCACCATTGAGATCCCAGCATACCCTGTAGCCATCCCAGCTACCCTGTAGCCCAAATCATAGCATCCACCTTCCCCTGACTTCACCAAGTCCCCGCCTACACTGCTATGCCGTCTTCATACCCGAGGGTGCCCTTTGCCCGGGGCTGGAGGCTGCTGAAATGCTGTGCCTGACTTTGCCCCGCCTTGCTGCCCCCAGGGCTGTGCTCCATCCACATACGGACCTTGCTCACACCAGCTGCCAGCCTGGATGGCTGCCTGCGGCGCTCCGTGGAGCGCTGCCAGCCGGCCAGACATCAAACCAGCCTCTCTTACCCTGACATCCCGTTGTCCCCATCATGTGCTCCGTGTGGTGGTCTGCCTGGTGTCTGGGTCCTGTCCACTCTTCCTCAGGCCTCTCTCCCTGATGGTGATGTTCGAAACCTAATGTGTGAGGGCGGGAATGATTGTCCACACTAGAGAGAACATGGGGCCCGCCTGTGGCCTCTCTCGTTTATCTTGCAATTTATCCCCTTTCACCCTACACTGGTTTGTATTGATTTCTAGAGGCTTCCCGTGTATAAGTCAACTCCTTGATTAGGTTTCGAGTCCCTTTAGGTTAATTGCTTTGTCTTCTCTTGAATTAATTTAATGTATATTGAATAGTAGGCCCTTAGCTCTCTGCAGGATCCTAAGGTAGGGGTGAGTGTAGAAGGAAGCACAAACATAGCCTCATGAGTCTATCTTACATCTAGAAAGCTCCTATGATGGATCATCCAAACTGGGAGACTTTTTTTTTTTTAAAGATTTATTTATTTATTCATACAAGCACTGGGTACAGTCAGAGCGTGGGAGGGTGAGAGGATTCACCAGAGCCAGAGCGGGGAGCAGAGCAGGCAGAAGGACCGAAGTACACTGCTGAGGGGAGCAGCAGGCATGGTAGGAGAGGTCTGCGCTCCATGTAGGCCCCTCGCAGGTGGTCGGGGATCGAACTGGTGCTGCAGAGGCTGTGGGCAGCTTCGCAGCCCTGTGCTCAACCGCTGCGCCACCAGGGGAGGCCCCAAACTGGGAGATGTTTGAGAGTAAAAGGAGTCTTAAAAGTAAGTTAACTGGTCTGTAGCTAGTAGAAAGCAGGCCTATTATGAGAAACTAGGAAGTATGCTAACACTTCTGATGGAGTGTCTGTTAGCCTTTGTAGGTCCTGCACACTGAGTGGACTCTCAGCAAGGTCTGGCTAGTGGCATTGCCAGGCCCAGAACCTCCATCTCTTGAGCCCAGCCTTGCCCTTTCTGTTGTCTTTCATTTAAATCTTTGCCCTCTAGAAATTATTTTTAAAGATTTACTTATTGATGCATACAAGAGCTAGGGTACAGGCCAGAGGTGTGGGGGGTGAGAGAATTCACCAGAGACAGAGTGGGGAACAGAACAGACAGATCGACTGAAATACACTGCTGAGGGGAGCAGTGGGCAAGACAGGAGAGGTCTGCTGCACCATGTGGGTATCTTCCCTGGCCGGGGATCGAACTCATGCTGCAGTGGCTGAGGGTAGCTTCATAGGTTGCGTCTTAACCCCTTGCGCCACCAGGGAGGCCCTGCCCTCTAGAAATTTTTAATCTAGTTAGCAGATTGACAAAAATCAGAGACAAACATAAGATGGTGTATGCCAGTTAACTGCCAAGTGAGTGATACAAGCAAGTGTTGTCCAAACTATGTACCCTGTGTACCCCAGGGTTCCTTAGGCTATCAATGGAGAGATGCCCAGACTACCACATCTGTCTTCTGCCCGAGCCCCTCTGCTTATCCCTGGCTTCTATGTTGCTTTCTATGGAATTGTGGTCCTCAAGAATGAGTTTTATGACTTTAAAAAGTGTGAAATCTTTTGATAGGGAACAGGAGGGAGGTCATAGGAGGGAGAGATTCTTCTTGTGTTGCTAGACTTTTAGAAGTCATGGTACTGAAGTTAGGCTGTGGAAAGTGGGCAGATTCTAGATATTTCTAATGTGCTTCTAACCACATCCAACTCAATATTGTAATCAATGTCTTTGCTTAATAGGTACTAGTTGACCTTTTTGGCCCTCATGTACATTTTGTGGTTAAAAAAAGCAGAACCATAATAATCGTGAGTCAACATTAGCTCATGTTTGTTTCTCTGCTTCCTGAGTTATTCCGCATCCTCTCTTTTCCTACCTTAGTCCTCATACACAGTTGGCACCGCTGTTCCTAATTATGACAGTTTGAGGTTCTGGCTCTAATTCCCCACTTCCCCCAACATGAAGGGGTTCAGTGGACATGTTTTCAGTAGTGATGACGGCCATGGAATGGGGTGCGAGGTACTGCTTGTCCACAGGCCAGTCAGCTGTTGGGGGCTGTGGCTTTGAGGTGGTTATTGATCTGACCACAGCTCATGGGCTCTCACCAACAGAACATCATGCCTTGGCCCATTCATGCAGGCCATGAAAGTGCTTGTGAGCTGCATCCATGCTGTGAGCAGTGGAGGACTGTACACCTGTGGTGGAGTGAGCCGGAAGGAAAGACTTGTAAGCTCATGAACCCAGCTCTGCTACTGGCAGCAGCTGGTAATGCCAGCTGTCTTGTTGGTTGGAAAGAAGTGCAATGGGTCACAGGCCTTTCCTGCACCATTCTAGAATACAGCAGGCAGAAAAGGGGATGGAAAAGAAGCTGGGTTGCGGTTACCATCGAGCCCTTGGGCTCAGATACCACATGGCCACAGTGGTGTTAAGGGACAGAAAAATATGTTCAGTTTTTAGGAAAACACTTTTTTTTTAAAAAAAAATTTATGCATACAAGATCTGGGGTGTAGGCCAGAGGTGCTTGGGTGTAGGCCAGAGGTGCAGGGGTGTGGGTGGTGGTGAGAAGATTCATCAGAGACAGAGTGGGGAGCAGAACAGGCGTATCAACTGAAATATACTGCTGAGGGGAGCAGCGGGCAAGACAGGAGAGGTCTGCTGCACTATGTGGGTCAGCTCTCTGGCCAGGGATCAAACTCATGCTATAGTGGCTGCAGATAGCTTCATAGTGCTGAGGCTGAACCCCTTGTGGCACCAGGGAGTGCCCAGGAAAACACTTTCTTTTTGGCCTTCACTTGGCATTTCAAATTAGATCATCTGCAAAAATAATTAAGCTCAATTCTATTACATCTACAAAGATTTTCTTTTAAAAAAAGCAACTCTGGGCCTCCCTAGTGGCACAGGGGTTAAATTCTCAGTGTTATTAAGCTATCAGCAGCCACTGTGGCATGAGTTCAATCCCTGGGCAGGGAGCTGATGTACATGGCACAGCAGACCTCTCCTGTCTTGCCCGCTGCTCCCCTCAGTAGTGTATTTCAGTAGATCTGCCTGTTCTGCTCCCCACTCTGTTCTCTGGTGAATCTGCTCACCGCCCCCTACCTCCACCTCTGGCCTATACCCCAGTTCTTGTATGTGTAAATAAATAAAATAAATCTTTTTAAAAAAAGGGCTCAGCACTATTCTGTATAAAGACACACCGCTACTTTCCTGTGACCCTGGAGGAAGGGAAGGCAACTCTCTCTTTGAAGAGAGAGAAAAATCGATGCTCTCACTTCTTATGGAAGCATAAAGTGCTATCACACGCAGATCAAAGAACCAGGCTGTACTCATTCAAATTATAAACGGACACCTGGTGACTTGCACCTCATGCCTCAGAGATACCAAGATACGTGAACGGAACAGAGCAGGAGGCAGAATCCAGGTTATCACCCATCAGTGACAAATCACTTTGAATTCTCTCATACACACAAGGGCATTAATAGCTTTATTTATTTTTAAACATACTCTCAAATAGTTGCTATTTATTGAGCATAATAAGCACTTTACTTACAGCAGCTCATTGGCGCATCACCTGGACCCTGGAAGTGGGTATCATTAGCGTCTTTTTATAGCTGAAATCAAGTGACTTTCCCAAGGTGGCAGAACTGAGCTCTGAAGCCGTATCTTCTAGAGAGCCCACACTGTTAATCAACACGCTCTCCTGTCCTGTCAAAAGCCCAATCAACTATTGATTCTTAATTCTCTTTAACTTAATTTTCAACAATACATTTTCGATTAGGAAGGCAGTGCTTAAAAGACCCGGCTTGCTAGAAGGCAATTAATGCTAAATAAATGCTTTCCTCTTGGAAGCTGTCAGATATTTAAGTAGAAATGAAATGATCAAGAAAGAGTTTGGTATTTAATACAAACCATAGGAAGCTTTCAGAATATTGTACTTATTGCCTGTCAAAGTGTACTTAAAGACCAAAGATTCAACTTCTCAGTCACCTCACCATGACAAGGCATTGCAAAGACATTTCACTAGAACCTGAAGGGAATTTATGCTTCTGGAAAATTAATAGCTATTTAACACTGGCTAAAAAAAATAAATTTGTCAAATTTCAACATACACGAGGGAAGGGTAGACAAATACCACCTGGAAATCAGTGCTGAGTTGCATACAGGCTCTACACTGGGCACCCATAAGCCTTTGTATTTTGATTTTGCAAAATTTTGTGCTCCACTTAACAACTTCACTGCATTACAATGTATGTCACAAGGATTCTGGCTCATGTCTTTTAGTTGGTAAAATAAATGCACTCATGAGCTGCAGGAATGCAAACAGAAAATCGATTTATACTGAGAGACAACTAAGGATTGGAAAAAAATTCTGGTGTCAGGAAGAGAACTGACATCTGGAAAGAAAACAAGAACAGAATTTTAAGGAAGAATAACTGCATGTAAAAATAAAAGGATAAAAAAATCACTGGGCTGGGTCTTAGCATCTAAAAATATATATGTGAATTTCTCAACTGACTGATAATTAACTCTGGATTTGACTCTCAGCGTTATCTCTGATGTATGTGACTCCAACATTCTATGCCTCCATTTCTTTATCTGTAAAATGGAGTCATTGACCACCTACTCAACTCTCTCTGTGGTTATAAAGATCACCAAGATAAAGATTGCAAAAGGCTATGAAGAAATACACTTCCCAGATATGCTTTCAGGTTCCTTTGACTAAAGTGTATTTAGATAATAGTCTAAGACAAATCCTCAGGCCCTTATCTAATCCTCCCTGGTGTTTATTTTCTCATTTTTCTTTTCCAAGTTCTTATTTGGAATACGTAAGAAATCAAATGCTCCTTAGTTAGTCCAAGGTACCTATCTGAAGCCTGAACTGAATACATATCTGCATTTAGTTTCTTAAATTTCGTATTTATTTAAAATAATATTTACTTATATCTATTACTTATAAATAGATATTTAATTTATTTAAAAGACTATTTAAAAGAATCATATTTATTTAAAAGAGAAATAGGTAATTGGATAGCTTATCTTGTGATGTGCATTTTAAAATCTAGTTCAATCATTGTTATGGTCCATGTAATTTTTATTTTTTATTTAGTTATTTTAAAGCATTGGGTTTTTCTTTTCTTTTTTTATTTTTGCATAGAACTGGGTTAGAGACCACAGGTACTGTGTGTGTGTGTGTGTGTGTGTGGTGTGTGTGTGTGTGTATGTATCTCACCAGAGACAGAGAGGGAAGCAGATCTACTGAAATACACTGCTGAGGGGAGCAGCAGGCAAAACAGGAAAGGTCTGCTGCGCCATATGTGTGGGTCAGCTCTCTGACCTGGGATGGAACTCAGGCTGTAGCAGCGATAGCTCTGAGACTTAGCCCCTAGGCCAACAGGGAGGCCCTCCATGTTATTTTTTAAATGAGAAAGATTGGACAAATTTTAATTATTGTAGGAAAACAAAGAGGATTGATAGCAACTTGTGCTGACTTAGCAAATGGATTTTATACCATAAGATTTAGTCAACTCTAAGTTCTTTTGGGACTAGTAGCAGACTCCCTCCAAAATCACTGCAGTCTGGAAAAGAGCTTCTCACTGATGCTATACAGGATTTAGCTACAGACTTCCTGTTTCACAGGCACCATTTCCCAGGCTGATAAGTAAAATACTCTGATGTGGAACTTTACCAGTGCAGCTGTAACTATGGAGACTCTAGCAGCTGCCATCTTGAAAAGCCATTGGACTTACTTTCAGGACATCATCCAAATAAACTGTGGAAAAGAAACCTGGTTGCTTGAAATGAGGATGGAGTGAGGGAGCTAGAGAACAGATTTTTTAAACTCTAGCATTCCTTTACTTGCTGTTCTGTGATGCACCCAACCCATTAATGTCTCTCCCAAGGCAGCTCGGGTCCAACTGAATTGCGTGGACCAGGGAGGGGGAAAAAGGTCATGCCCTCTCAAGAACGCTACCTCAGTGGAAAGGGCTTGGACTGCTATCATCTGGGGAAAGTAAAAAATATGCTGTGTGCCCAGGATCCTCTGCCTAGGATCAGGTCCAGCTTCTTACGCTGGAGTCATAAGTCAGGGGAGACAAGTCCAGGGAAAAGAAAGCCAAGATGAGGGTCCCTTACCAACACCACAGGGAGCCTGAGGTGGGCTATGGTCCAGCACAGGTCTGTACCAGACAGCACCTCCTTCTTCAAAATACATTGAATAAAGACTTCAGAGCTCCTACTGTGTGCCAAGCATTTTGTTAGGCACTGGCAATTCTTTAGGGATATGTGTTGATTGTTTACTATCCATTTCACCTTTTCTTTTAGTAATAACGTCATGATTTTCTTCTCACCCATCCTCAGAGTCCACGGGGTTTAGAAAGGTTCACCTGGGATGGAGCAGGTGTCTGGGGGTGGCAGCTCCCACACTGAATCCCCCTAGCTAGTGATTTGCTCAGACATGGGCAAATTCTCTGGGGCTCCTCCAATAAGAACCCAGGATTTAAGAGGGAAGCCCAGGATGATCTCTCTCTCCTGGCATTGGGAACACTAACAAGGAGTGAATCTGGATTGCCAGGAGCCCCATGTAACACCCCAAATAAAACCCACACGGTTGGAGGCAGAGCTAAGATGGAGGGGGGAAAATTGGAAGATATCATTAAGGTGTCTGGCTCAATCGGTTCAGCCATGAATGTTTGCATTTTACAAGCCAACAGATTTGCTTCCTCTACCCCTTCCCCTCGACCCCCCACTTGACTTAGCCAGTTTGGATTTGTGTGTCCTTTGCCATCAACACTGGGAGAATTTTGATATACAGACGTAAGTGAAAAGACAGGGTTCCTGGTACTGAGACAGTGCATGTGTGGTCAAGTGCCAATTTCCAGACGTGGTCTGTGTGTGAGGGGGAATAGCAGGCAGACTGCTGCTTCCCTCGGAGGAGTAAGTCTCCCCAGCCTGGAGGGGGAACAGTTGGTGACTAGTCTACACTCCTACTGACCATGAGACACAGTCTCTCTTCCTCACATGCCTCAAACTAATTAGTTCTAGGAGGATCCAGTGGTTTGGAAAAAATTTCTGGCAACTCCTTGTCTTCTCCAATTTCCCCTGGTCTGTGCGTTTCTGTTAACTGGTGGAAATTGTAAAGACCCTTTTGTCCTAGTCAAAGACTGCACAAGTGAAAATGGCAAGAGAAAATGTTTCTTTAGGGAAGCAGTAATTGTGGGTAAGCACCTTCTCTAGCAAGAGTGGGTCATATAAATTACTGCTACTACGACCAATGACAATAATAATGCAGCAAATGCAAATATACTTATTATACTATCTAATATTTCTTTTTTTAAGTTTTAACTTAATTTTTTCTTTTTTAAGTTTTAACTTAATTTCTGTCATTGTAGTAACATTGGTTTAAATACTGGATATGATTTAGGGGAATAAATTTACACCTCTTCATGTTTATGTTACCATACCACACCCACCACCAAAGCACCCACAATCCCCACCACAGATCATTGGGCCCTCACCTCCATATTCCCACCCCCATCCTTCCTCTTTAGTAGCCTTGATCCTGTAGGCATATTTCTAAGGTTTCATCTATTCCTTTGTTTTGTATCTCTCTATTCCACATATGAATGAAATCATCTGGTATTTGTCTTCTCCTAACTTATTTCGCTTAGCACAGTGCTTTCCAGTTCTAACTATGATGTTGCAAACGGCAAAATTTCATCTTTTTTTAAAAGGATTTATTTATGCATAAAAGAGCTGGGGTAGGCCAGAAGTGCAGGGGTGAGAGGATTCACCAGAGACACAGTGAGGAGCAGAACAGGCAGACTGACTGAAATACACTGCTGAGGGGAGCAGTGGGTGAGACAGGAGAGGTCTGCTGAGCTATGTGGGTTGCTCCCTGGCTGGGGATCGAACTCATGTCACAGTAGCTGCCAGTAGCTTGATAGTGTCTTTAGTTGCAGGAGACTTAACCCCTCTGCCAGCACGGAGGCCTCATCTTTTTGTTTTTTGCCGACTATTATTCCGTTGTGTACATGGTCTTTGCATATATTATGCATTTATTTGTTGTGGGGCCCTCAGGCTATTTCCGTAACTTGGCTATTATAAATAGTGCTGCTCTCAGAGTATATATGTCCCTTCAAATTAGAGTTTTTGCATTCTTTAGCCCAAAACCAAGGAATTGTCCAACATTTATGGTTGGATATACACTTGAAAAGCAACTACTGAAAAACACTAAATTCCTACATTCCGGTGGCCCCTGGGCTGCCTGCAAGCTGAACAGCCTAATTGAGCAACAGTTCTTGTGGGGGATGGCTGTGGCTATGTTTTGAATTTGCCATGTTTGCTTGATGAAAACTAGCAATGTTCTCTAGGACAAAATGTCTTTAGTTGCAGGAGTGGGGCAGAATAATGAAGTGGAAAGTGACTGGAGAGTCAGATGGATCTATTTTGATTTTGTACTGCACCCAATCAAGATAATTAACTTCTCTGGACATTGATCTCACTTGTAAAATGAAGATAATAGTACCTCAGTCGCAGGGTTTCTGAAAAGTGACTAAGATCAAGTGCCTCACACATTGCTGGTCACATTCTATATTCATTATAAAATGAGCATTTATAATCGGTGTATGTTCTATTTGACTTTTGTCAATAGAGTATCAAAAAAAAACAAAGATTTTTATATCACCAGACCTCTATTTCCCAATGTCTCCCAGCTTACTATCTTTCATCCCCAGATTGTGAAAGGCTGGAGCTCCTGTCCATAACTCAAAAAGCAACAGGGAAATTGTGAACTGTGTGTCCAGCTGGGATCACTGTGGGAGGACATTTTATAAAGTGACAGCTGGCCAGAGAGAAATCCTCCCTACGAGGCGTGGGGCTCTATTCCCAGCTGCACAGCTTCCCTGACTGAAGTCAGGTGGCAGATATCTTTTCCACTTTCACCTGCACAGTCACCCTCATGCAGCTGATTCTGCAAGACAGCCCAGTTCCCTGGCAGAGGCCCCACTGGAGTGCATGCTCCCTGAGGGAAGATACCTACTCATTCATTCATTGCTGGGCCTCTATAACTAGACAGTGCCTGGTGGACAGTAAACACACCCATGAATATTTAAGAAGCACTGTGTAAGAAAATGAATCCAGAGCCTGTACCACCTTTTCTGCCTCAGTCTCTCCCTAGGCCTCTGCCTGGCTTTGTGAAAATATGAAAGGAATGATTACATTCTCTTGCCAGATAATGGCACTGTCCCTCACATAGCCTTGATTACCCAGATAAGCATCTAGATGTCTTCACCTGTCTCTGCAGGTAGAGGGAGATACCTTTGATGGCTCGCAGATTACACTGGGCAAAAAGGCCAAGTTGACTTTCTAGCACCCACTTTCCTAGAGCTGAAAACACTCAGAAAGATACTCCAGATCATTGTAGCTAATTTTGTTTTCTTTTCCATGACGAGAAGGCTAGAGATAGGTAGTCAGGAGTTGGTGAGATGGTGCCACAGTGAATCAATATCCCTGCCATCTGGGCTTTCTTACCTGCTATCCTTAGCATGTGGCTGCTAGCTTCACAAAAGGCTGCTGGTGCTAAAAAACATCCAGGTTGGAAGAGGGTGGGTGGAAGCTGAATGAGTCCTTGCCGGTTGAGAGGCCCCTTTAAAGAAACTTTCCAAGAAGTCCTGTCCAAAGCTTCCTATTTCATCTCCTTGGCCACTCATTCTACAAAGGCAGGTGGAAATAGAGTGTGTTTTAAAAGCATGGCATATTTACACTTCCCAAGTGTAGGATTTAGTGAGGAAGAGATGAATATCTGGTAGACAAGAAGATGACAATAGAATTTATTCTGGATACTTATGGAGAAGTTGTTGGGAGAAAGAGCAGACTTGAGCCTATGCTTAAGGAACAACTTGCAGGACTGACCTGCTTGGTTGGCTGCTGCTTCTGGACCGAAAGCATACTTCCTCTGCGCCTATCAGGATGCTGACCATCTCAGGGTAACCAAATATGTCCACCACTCTGCTTATCAGAAACTTCCATCTCTTGTGCATGACTTCCTTTCTAATTTCCTTTCAAGGCACGGTGAGTCAAGAGACTACCCACCTATGAGTGTAACCTAACTGAGTGGGAGTCTTGGAATATAGTTTCAGCTTTCAAGTCTCTGTAACATGGGACAGTAGATTAGAGAATGTTGACTAAATGAATAGGCAAGATTTGCCCTGGTATTTTAACCTGCTCATATACAATTTGCCACTAGCTACATGTTCTTTCCTTTATAAACTCTTCATTCATTTACTTAGTTGTCAAGTACATGTCATGTATCAGCTATCACGCTAGGTGCCATGGGTTATGATTAAGGAGTTAAGGTCTACATTGGGGGTGAGATGATGGCCAGTAGTGAGGTGACTTGTGGAGAGTAGAGGTTGCCAGCAACTGCTTCTCATTGCCAGTTGGGCTTCTATGAAGGTAGCATTGTCAGAACCCCACATGTCAAGAGGACCCAGAATCTGGATTTTTTCATACAAGTCCTTCATTTTCTTAACCAATGGTCTTTGGGCCTCCATGGTGGTGCAAGGGGTTAAGATGCAGCACTATGAAGCTATCCACAGCCACTGCAGCACAAGTTCAATTCCCAGCCAGGGAGCTACCCACATGGTGCAGCAGACCTCTCCTGTCTTGCCTGCTGCTCCCCTCAGTAGTGTATTTCAGTAGATCTGCCTGTACTGCTCCCCACTCTGTCTCTGGTGAATCCTCTCAACCTCCGCATGTCTGGCCTGTACCCCAGTTCTTGTATGCATAAATAAATAAATCTTTTACAAAATAAATAAATCTTTAAAAAAATCCGAAGGTCTTTAACACTAGCTGGACATTAGCATAACCTAGGAATTTGTAGTAAAAACACTGACCTCTACCCCCAATATGCAAAACATCAAAAATTTACAAATACCTGACCCTTGCTTCTCAGGGCTATTCAGTTTACACAAACCAAGATAAGTGTGAGAAACTGTGACTTAGAAGAGGCTTAGGAGAAATGATAACTAAATGTAATATCCCATCCTGGATGGGATTCTGGAACATAAAAATTCATTAGGGAAAAACCAAGGAAGTCTGAATATAGTAAGACATTACTTAATCATAGTGTCTCCGTGTTGCTTCATTAATTGTGATAAATGTACTACAGAAATGTAAGATGTTAAGAGGGGGCTGGGTGTGGGGTGTTGGAAAACAGTACCATCTCTGCAATAATTCCCTAAATCTCAAACTGTTCTGAAGTACAGAATTTTTTAAAAACAAATACTGATGTCTAGGACCCTCCCCAGACAAAGTAAAGTGACTTGGACACTGCCATTCTTGGCAAGTTTTTCAGGTAATTTTAATGTGCTCCTTGGCTTGAAAAAATCAGTATTTTGCGTTTTGTGAGCAACTGATATTTTAAAAACACCACGAGGGCAAAACAAAGCATCTGTGGGGCCATATGCAGCCTGTCGCCACCGTTCCACACTCTTGCACACTTTTAAGAAAATAGTATAGTTAGGCAGAAGCACATAGAATCATACTGGGGGCAGTGACTGAAATGTGTGTAAAGAAGCAGCCGGGTTCCAGTACATGAGGAAAACTCGATGCTGATGATGGCGGCAGCAGTAGTGGTCACTGTAATTGAGATAATATTTGTGCAAAGCCTCCTGCCATATTTTCCTATTGCTCACCTAATTTCTCTCCCTGCACTTTGTCCCAGGTGGAATGCTCTCACTCCATTCTCCTAGGGGGAATAAAATAGAGAAAATAGATACAGTCCTATCTACTTTCATGTCTGAGCTGAGCCTGCATTGCAACCTTGCACACTAGGAGGAAGTTATAAGAAAGTGAAGCTTGAGTCAAGATTCAAACATGAGGCGTGTTTGTCAGGAGAGCAAGAGGCATTCCAGGCATTCTAGGCACGGCCTAGGGATGTAGATAGCATGATGGACTTACTGAACTGAAAATAGTCCAGGTGGCTAGAGAATCGTGTGTGTATGTGTGTGTGTGTGTGTGTGTGTGCGTGTGTGTGTGTTGGGGGAGAAATCAGCTGGTAGGTAGGGTCAGTTCTTGGTGGACTTTGAATGTTCGGCTGTTTGGATTTTATTTTTATGTGCAGCTGTGAGGAGAGTGATGAGTTCTGTGAACGGGGATGGGTATTATAGGATTTTAAGTAGATTCAAGTTTCAGAATTAGCTTGCTGGCATCACTGCATAAAATAAGCTGCAGGAGGATGACTTTGGCAGCAGAGACCAGTTAGGAAGCTAATAGATGCAGGAAGAGCAGGAACAAGGTGAAGGAGCAAGTCTCAGGTTTCTGTGTTGGGTTACTATGTGGGTGGCACTGCCATTCAGCGCGAGGACAGGAAAGAGAAGGCACTTCATGTGGCATTTGCCATCATCTGTTCAAGCATCTACTTCTCATTGAGCATCTGGGCTGTTTGTAATAGCTTGGTCTTCAAGTGCAACATTGTCATATAAATTATTATTTTTAAAATCTGGAGTATTGAGGTGAACGAGCTCTCCATTATGACTGTTTGTTAACATGCAAAAACAATTTGCGAATGCTTTCGATATTATCATATTGCTTTCTGGAAAGACATCCCACTTTAGAGCTTACCAGTTATTGTTTGTACGCCTGTCTGTATGAAGCTCCAACAGAATCGATTTTCATTCTATAAATCAAACGTAGCCATTTCAAAAATCCTAGAGTTGTTTAAATTCTGATTTACTTTGTGGTAAGTTGGTGAATTTTGTATGTATTGTTTTGCTGTATTTTCTCATGCTTTTTTTGTCTTTGATGCTAATGACTATCAACACTCTTACAGCTTCTAGTTTTTAAAATAGGTTTAATTTCATTTTATGACATAGGACAGTGATTCACCTCACCTTGCTGTTGATAGGTAATTATCCCAGTGATTCTCACTACATAGCAACTCTAATTTGTATCCTTTTTGGTTCTCAT